>NC_083627.1:25612525-25842525 GCF_963584025.1 Labrus mixtus
TGAAGCCATTAAAGTTCATGTTTTGACGGATGATTTGTAAAAATTTTGTATTTTGGGTCTTTACAGTTGTTCTATGTCTCTGTAGCGCTGGTGGCTTCTGCATGTCTGCAGTGACATTGATATGTCGTTGCCCCGAGAGAAGGTTTAACCAATATAACCAGCTAGCTTTTGTGTACCTGACTTTCTACAAAGTTACCAGAACTGATGGTGGATTTAGCCGTCTAGTGTTTTAGAATGACACTGTTCCTGGTTGAGAGACCAGCCTTTGTTAAGTCCTAATTGTTTTTTTGGATGAATGGAGGGGATACATGTTTCAGTTGGAGAAGTTAAGAGCAGGTGGTAGCCAGATTTTGTGACGTTTGGACAGAGCCACGCCTCTAGGCTAGTACCAATCATTATGCTAGGCTATGACAAACTGTCTTTTATATTTTTAATTATTTTAGACTTTCCTTTCAAAAATACATTTAAGCAAAACGTGTATAAGTCTTATATGCCAAAATGTCCCATTTAACATCCCATCAGAGAATAAAGAAAGAAAGAAATCCTTCTAGCTTAGGAGAAAAAGGCAGACATCCATAAACAGAAGTGTATGTGGGAGTGTCAGAGGTTTTGTAAGCTCTCTGGGGAACCCGATGAGTGCAGCCGCTTGAGGGAAGCTCATTCATTCATTCATGCTTTCTGCAGTGGTTTATGTAATGGACTGCACCATAACTAAAAATGGAAATGTATGCAAAAAGTAGCAGTTAATTTGAGCACTGACATAAAAAATATCCAAGCCTGCGAATAGAAACTAAATGAAAACAAAGCTAAGATAGTAAACAATTTGTTCTAGGAGTCTTTTATTGTTGTAATGGAAGTGTGTTGTAACTTTTAGAGAAGAGTTTGTTTGAAAGTTTGTGTAATGATTGTTTGATGACAGTGCATTGATCTTACAGTCTTGCTCCACACCAGTCCTGTAGTGTGGTGCTGCCTGATGAAGGACTGCATCTCTGTCCAGATTGACAGGTAGGAATGCACCCAGTCTACATGACGTCTGTCGCTGGGAGAGAGGATGACAAACATATGACAGTCAGGTTAAAACAGAGGAGGATGAGTTTAGTAGAAGGGGACGAAGGAGCACAGTGGAGACAAAAGCCTAGAACAGCAGATATTAAACCAGAGCTGAACCAAAGCTGCTGCTTCTTAATAGATGACCTTTCCTGGATTAAAGTTGTCTATTTAAGTCTTTAAAATCAAAACATTGCACGATGTACAATTTGCAAAATGGTATACAATGATTGGACATGAAATGATTGGGGTCTACATTAAAACTGATTGGCACATTCTTGAAACTTGCTTGAGTTGTGTAATCTGTCCGACTTTATTGTTTAATGCTGGATTTTCAAAACGTCGTCTGTTTAAATATATAAAACACTCTGTAACTCCTAACAGAAATGTAAAGTATTTAGGAGCTGCAGTGTTTGGGTGTAAATATGCAAAATCACTTTCAGTGTATTAATGTGACATTAAATATAACATATTTACTAGTTCATGTATATTCAGATCAGAGCAGATGAAGTAACTTGATCTTCATTTGTAGTACCCTGCAGGGATGTGGATACTTATTTTAATGTGAAGAATTGAGTAGATACCAATGACTTACTTGTCCTTGAAGTCTTTGAGCACTCTGTTGGTGTAGAAGGTGGCAGCATCATTCATCTCCTTCACATACGGAGCAGGCTTCTGACTCTTAAAGAAAGATTAAAAAAAACACATTAGAAAACACTTCTATCACAGCAAAAGGAACAGAAGCATGACGAGGTCCAAAGTTTCATGCACAGACTTTTATTTTGAAAGACTTCAACCATCAGCTGATTTGTCTTCATGGAAGAGTAAAGAGCAGAAAAGCTGATTGTGGCATTTTGTACTTGAACATGTGAGATTAGTCCTGAGAGGGAAAGTGCTCTTCTGACAGCAACAGACACTGACCAGAGACAGAGTCAAATGTTTTTCTTTACTCGAGTGGAAAAGCTTTGATGGTAATCTAAATGATTTGTCCCTTAAGTCAGAGGAAGATGGAAACAGAGACTAATGTGAAGGCAGACAGAGGTGTGTAGGTGTTGTTAGAGGATGGAAAGTATAGAGCGCTGTGTTTAGTTATACAAAACTCTCTGTAGGCAATTGTAAAGTGGGTTCTTGATTTTTAATTTGAGTTTCACTTCAGATATTGAGGTAGATTTTGGTCTTTTTTTACTCGTATTTTCCAAAATGTACTAATTTGTCTTGAAGACTTTTACAGATTTTACACAGGCTTGGTGCATGTCACTTTTAAAATACTCTCAGTGTTGTTTATCAGAGCAAACTTTTGAATCCAGGTTTATCTATTGCTTCCAGGTTTAATTTCAACAATTGATGCATGATATTTCCTTAAACGAGAAAAGGATTGCATGTTTGATTCAGGGTTGTCTTTAGTTTATGAACATTCTTTTTTTATCAGGTAGCCTAGCTGTACCTCCATGCATGTGTTTAAGTATTGGATAGATTAATCCTTGAGTGAGTTTCTGTCTATATGTTAGAATGTTTTTAAATGTTGCTAAAAGGCTGATGTGTTTTTGGTATTTAAGGTGTGTTAAAAGATGTTTTTCCTCCTTACCACAGCCACCCACCCCAGAGCAGGGATGCTTTCGCTGACAGCAGACAGGTGGTTGAAGAGGCTGCAGCCCCGGTTTCGTTCCCTGAAGCTCTGGATCTCCTGGATGTGATCTGAAATTGGCTTCAGCAGGTCATATAACTCTGTCTGCAAAAAAAAGAAGAAAAAAGAGACAAAGAGAAAGAGGAGGAGGAAGAAGACAGTTACTATATTATGACAGAAGGTGGATGCAAAGATGAATGAAGATTGGACTGGGAGTCTTAGACAAAACACAGAGCAAATATAAAATAAAATAAAAATCCCTGATAACTAGAGACCACAAATGAATAACTTAAAAACGTTAATGAAGAATTCTCTTAAGCATGCTTAAGATTCTTTTATTTTTGAACAACCTCAGTGCTGTTTTCCTGCCCACCCATACCAAGCTTGCAGTAGTTGCCAAGTCAGTAATGCCTAAAGTGGGCTAAAGGACAGTTACTAATTTAATAGCCAGAGCCTTTTTTTCCATTGGAAGGTCCAGATCTCAGATCCTGTGTAGCTCCTCTCCCTGTTCTCAGCTCCCCTCCCTCCCCATAGCTCTGTTCCTGCAAACATTCCTCTGTTCATTGGGAGATCCCTCTGGCCTTGTAAGGCATACTGCTCCTCCAGTGTTTATAGTTTACCTAGCATGCCTCTGCACACTCAAAGAGTCAGGAACACAATGTTGCTGCTGCAGCTTCTTTTTTTTCCTCTTATCTGCAGTGAACTTCTGCTGATATGTGAAACATTTACTGTTAATGATCTGTGGAAGAATGGTGTCCTTATGAAGAACTCACTGCAGTGCATGATCTGTTATTGAAATAAGCTGATTGATGCCATGCATTAAGATAAACCAGTAGATAATGTCAGATAATCTCAATTAATTACATTTTATATGAAGATTAGTTATGTCTGCTTCCGTAATTTTGATGCTTGCGTGCAAGGAAGGACTAGAAACAGAAGTAAGCTTTCTCCTTGTTTTCAATCAAATTCTTCCCTCAATCAAATGCACATGATCTCTAGAAGCTGAGCTAAACACTCATTGTACTGTTCCTTGTGCTTCCCACTAAATCCAGCTTATATCTGTGTGGGAGAAGACTTGGGGCAACGAATCTCCCTATGTCCAAAAAAAGTTTCTCTTCAAATATGAATGTACTGCACTCATTGAGAAAGAAGATAATCTGAGGTAACATTGGTGAGTGTATGTCATGAGACAAAAAAACACCATATCCGCTGATTGTTCTAACATATTTCTGCCACTTGCGTTCCTGTATTTGTCTTTTCTCTCCTTTTATTTTCTCCTTTTATTTTTTCCCTATTACGTCTTCAACAGAGGATTCGTTTTGATACTAGTTGCTATATTTTTCTCCTGTAAAATGTAAAACACATCTGAAATTCTTAACTATCACATGCAACAAGGAAAAGCGTTTAACCTGCACAGAAGCTGAAATCTCATGCATGGCATTTCTACTTGAAAAAAAAAAAGAATAATTGATTATCAAATAAGTTGCATATTACATTACTGATTTAAATAGCTGATGATTTATCTTAGCTGTTTAAGTGGTATGGATCTATGTAAAATAAGGAAATAAGTTAACTTCCAGAAATGTCAAACAATTTATTGAAAACTTCACCAACAGACAGCAAAAGCCAGAATATAGTCAAGATACAACATTTTAAATGAATAAAAAGCTCTAGTATGGGCCTATTTCATACTTAACAAATATAGCATTTTTGGTAATATGCTTTTCTTTTCAATAGATGTAAATGTCAGTGACACCAGGTACATGTCTACATGCATATATCTATATGCTGCCCTCCTGACATAAAGTGAATTTTGGCTTCACTTTTGTTCAATAGGAGGAGATAGATACTCGTTGTTCATCTTTATATACTGTCAATTGTTCAAAAAAGATGATCAAAGCAAAATTAGGTTTTTTTATGCTGCTAACACAGCTGCTAACCTTAGCTTTGCACAAGCATTGGAGGCAGTAACATATTTAGTGTTCAGGAAAGAGGGGCATCTACATTGATTAGAATTCAACTGAAGCTGGGATTGCAGACTGTAAAGTGGATACACAGAGGAAAAGAATGAGCCCACAAAAGGATCAAAAACGTCGGCTCACATTATTTGATGGGCAACGAATGAGCTCACTGTGTTACAATAGCAAAGCGTTGGAGCCTTGACTTCCTATACAAGCACTGGATCAAAGGTGTGGTTGGGGTCCAACACCAGACCAGTTGCAGGGTAGGAGGGGAGTTTTTTTTTTTTTTCTGTGAAGGTCTGTAACGTGTGTGAACCAGCAACAAGGAAAAATCAGACACACACACACACACACACACACACAAAGTTTACAGGTTAACCTGAGGTCACATGAGAAAGACAGGCTGAGTGGGTTTTTTTTTTGCTCTCTATCTCTTTTTTTTTTTTTACACTTTATCTAACTCTTACCCCCCCCCCCCTCACACACACACACACACACACACACACACACACACACACACACACACACACACACACACACACACACACACACACACACACACACACACACACACACACACACACACACACACACACAAATTGACAACAGGCTCAAATATAGAACATGCCCATAAAAAGTCAGAAAGTAAAACAGGGCTGCGCTGCAGAGAAAGACCAGAAGTTTGTAAGCTGTGCATGCATGTGTGCATATGTGTATGTGCTTGTGCGATGTGTGTGTGTGTCTGTGGCTAGAGGGGGCACTGCTGGTCAGTGTCACACACTTTTCTTACTCTTTCTGATCTGCATTGTGGAGTACACATATGGATAAGAATAAGTGAGACCAACCAATGTGTGTGTTTGTTAACGCTTTTCAAGAGAGGATTTGACCTGGTTTGTGCGTTCATAAGAGTTTATGGTCATGTTGCACTTGTGTAGAAAACTGATAACCCAATCTTGTAAAAAAAAAGAAGCTAAAATAGCATCTGTCACAACTGTATGTCCCATGAGACATGAATATGGCAAGACTCATTCTGTATGATATGTTGCTGTCGATACAGATTGATAGCTCTTTTTTCATAAAATGTCAACATTCTCTATTTTACATGCAAGAGCTGTTTTAAGTCTTTCAGGGCATGTGTAAAACTAGGTCACATTTTTCACACAAACTGTACTGTCAAAGTACACGTTTTCCTTTGAATTGTTAAAAACATTCATATGTATCTTAACATTTTAACTTTAAAGAGGATTCCTCTTTCTTCACAATGTTATGGCCCACTAAACTTTTTGATTTTAATGTTTTGTCTCTTCTCAGGTTTATAGGGAAAAACTTCTCACATGCTGTTAAGTCCAAGTTAAATCCAAAGTGTTTAGTTGTGTCCGGTCTCTGATCTAAAATCTACAGCACTAGTATATTAATTTGAGTTTACAAAGTATGGCATGTTGTCTGACATTTTCAACAGGTGCTAACAAGGCACTCAATGAGAAAAACATTTTTTGACAAGTAGATAACTTATGTTTATTGTCCCTCTTCAGTATTTAGTTTTGGGTTTTCCAATTTGCTCTCCTCTCCTCTCCTCTCCTCTCCTCGTCTGTCTGTAAAACCCTCCCTCTTTCCATGTTTGCATTTCTGACAATCACTGAATGCTCTTTTCAATGCTCCTCGATCAATGACCTAACAGATAGGGAGTAATCACTTCCTGGAGGGCTCTGTGGACCCTGCAACACACACACACACACTACACAAACAGAGGCCAATGGGATGATATCAGCTCTCTCTCACACACACTCACACAGACAGACAGCTTTCTCTCACACCCCCCTCTCTCTATACGTGAACATGTTGGGAATGTGTTGCATTAGCGTTTTTCATAGTCAAAGAGCAGCATAATCCCTCTGTGAACAGCCCGGCCCACTGGGGGACACAGGAGGGGGAGGACACTGACAGACACACATGACTGAGAGGGACACAGATCAGATGATAAATGTGAAATATCTGATGCAATTTGTAACACAAGATAAGCTCTGTGCTTAACCTGCTGAGGTTTACAGCTAGGTTTCTGAGCAACTTTGTGTACACTGTGCGACAGCTGTATAGGGGCCAAGGGTTGAAGTTTAACCCATTAGGGTGCCTTCAAACCCATGACATTGGTTCTCCTACTCTACAGTACCTATCTGCTTATTGAGCAACTATACCTAGTCGGAATAATTGGTTTAAGAGTACAGAGAGTACGAGTACTACACGAGCTGTATCACTTGGGTATCAGTAGGTTTCAGTACCTGTGCAGGTTCCTGATGCATGGCAGCCATCTTTAGGAAAGTTCTCTGAGTCTGCAGGGCGTTGTTCACCATCTCTGCCTGTCAATCAAAGAACGTGAGTCAGATTGGTTAAGATAGTACACAACTTCTTCAACAGAATATGGTAAGCAGCCTGTCACACATTTATGTATTAAATGTAAATATATGTTGCTTAGTGCTAATGATGGATTAATGTTGGGTCTTTGTAATATAATATAACAACGAGTAAGCTCTTTTACCTGCTTTTTGTGTCTTGAGATAACATTTTTATAAATTGGGGCTATACAAATAAAGATCGATTGATACTGAATATGTATCATTTGACACTACTTGTTCCTTCATTTTATTTTATTTACTCTTTTCAGTGTTCATTCACTGCAAGGGAAATCTAGGCGTTGAATCTGACAGTCTAAGACATAGAAAGCAAAGCATTTTAAATGCGCACACACACACACACACACACACACACACACACACACACACACACACACACCCCCACACACACAGGGAGTTTGGGTTATAACCGACCAGCTGTGTCCTTTGTGTGTTTGAGACCTCCAGTTGTGGGCCAAGGGGAACCACCAGGGAGGCTTTTACCATAAAAGGTAAGGCTCTTCAGACAGGAGAAACTCCCTCTGGTTTTCAATCACACACTCTACTCCATTCTCACCCCACTCAGAGATCAGACAAACAGATAGAAATCTTCTCTTTCAAGGTACAGAGAAAGAAATACAAACACTTTTTTGTACATTTAACTTGCATTCCTCTTTGCCTGCCTTAATGTTTTTGTTTTGGAGCAAATCTTGTTGTATTGGATTTATTCCAAGGACAAAACAAGCCTATTACTGCCAAATGGCTTACCACAAAACACACACACAGTCCTGGTGGGAGTACAGGTCATAACCTAATAGGAAAAAGTCCCCCACCACCAGTTTGATAAATTGTTGTAAGGTCAGTCATCCTTGGCTTTGTAGAATACAGAGAAACTTTTGGACTGTGGACCTCCCATACAGACTATACTTCAGATTACCAGATATCACAGTTGTGAATATCTTAATCAGTTCTGAATTTTAGACATCTATGCATATACATGTATTTTC
This sequence comes from Labrus mixtus, assembly GCF_963584025.1. Classification (NCBI taxonomy): domain Eukaryota; kingdom Metazoa; phylum Chordata; class Actinopteri; order Labriformes; family Labridae; genus Labrus; species Labrus mixtus. The sequence continues at coordinate 25,620,552 of NC_083627.1, forward strand.
AATCATATACAGGCTGACACAGAGACAGCACCAATTGCTAAACTTGAATCCATCTTTACCCTACAAAGAGGAGCTTTACTTTTTTGAAGAGCTTTTATAACCTTTGCCTCTTAATAACAAAGTAAAAACACATCTGTGTGTGTTTTAAATAATAACTGTCTTCCCACAAGTGAAAGTGTACATACCTATTATTATTTTATTATTATATTTTTCTCCTTTTATTTAATTGATGTATATATGGTTTTTTTTTTTTAACTTTTTGCTATTTTTGCTAATTATATTCCTGTTTTTTGAGCTTTAGTAATTAAAAAATTTCCACCAATGGGGGTTCAATAAAGTTTATCTTTAAAAGTCAAGATTTCTCAATATGGAGAGAAATATTTGAACTGTGAGAAGGGTTTTAAGTAAGAGCATTTTTTCCCTTTAAGTTATCACTAAAAAAGGTTTATGTTTGTTATTAATGGGTGCTTTCACAATTTAAGGACAGTTTAAGGATACATTTTTATACTTAAATTGAATAATGAGTAGTTATAATGAAGAGAAAATCAAACTTGATGTCTTGTTGATGTGCTGTAATAAAATATTCTAATAGATAGTTGCCAACAGCAGCCTGAAAAAAATGTAATGACAGTGTGGCCCTGTGTGTTCAATTCCTAAACCCGTGTATAAATACTGTTACCTGTGTCTTATTAAATACTGTATATCTCTCCTGATTTCAAATGATACACTTTAACATCATTGGTAAGTTATCAAATGGATTTAAACTGTAATTTCCAAACAATGTTTTATTTCCACAATAAACATTATTGAACTTTATCATATAAGTGACTTTTGGGGAGAATTTTCAGTATAAAGCAGATAAAACTATTATTTTGGTTGCAGGCTTTTTTTGTAGAGTAATGGCTTCAGTCTTCCTCTGAGGTCAGGAGTTTGTGTGCTGCCTTGAGAGACTTAACTCAGGGTGAATAAGTGTGAAAACAACAGTTCAGCAGGAGATAAATAGTTCAAGGCTTTAATGAATGCATTAAACACAACTTACATGTTCCTCCACTTCCCTTCCGATGGATCGGCTGTAGTTCAGATATTCTGACACTGGACCTTTCAGTACAACGTCAAAGTCGTCAATGCACAGAGACAAACCTGGAAAAACAGGAAGAAATCACTGATTATTATGTCAAGTTTTAACTAGAAACACCAGGTGTCTGTTTAACTTTAAAATAGTACATAATAGAACAAAGCCTCTCCAAAACCGCTTGGCAGATCACTGTTCAACATGAGTCTGGTTCTGTTCGAGGTTTCTGTCTGTTGAAATGTAGTTTTTCCTCTCTACTGTAACTTTGCTAAATGTTGCTAAGTGCTGTGCTAATGGTGGAATAAAGTTAGGTCTTTATACAAAATATAGCAAAGAGTACAGTCTCGACCTGCTTTTTTGTTTAAGGTCCTTAAGAAAACTTTGTCATGAATTGGCGCTATACAAAAAAGGATTGGTTGATTGACTGATTGAACTGAGTTCCATTATCATCTAAGACTTGCCTTCGTCAATGCCGTTGACACAGTCCCCGTTTGCCATGCCGCTGGACATCTGCATGGTGACAGACATCTTCTCCAGGCGAGTTACGGCTCGCTCCAGCCGCTCCATTAAACCTTCCATGGTGACAAATCTGGAAACAAAATCAAAAATGGTAATTAAGCTATGCTGAGACCTTGATCAAACTGGTGAGTGATTGGTGTTTGTTTTGATATAGTGATTTGTTTTACTTTATTCATCCCAGAAGAAAGTGTCCCGGGTGGCAGAATCACTATTCAACTTTCCTACCCTGCTGCACCATGTTTAAAAAAAGCTGGCCCATGTCATGACAGAGAGAAACTAAATTTAGCCAGTGCATTTGGATGTACCTCTGTTTAAGCTGTCTGGCACTCTGCCAGTCACAACCTCTTCAACACATCACACAATTAGATTAGGAAGAAACTGAGAGTGGAGCAAGGCTGAGAATAAACCTTTTGAAATAAACAGAATACTCAGCTGTGCTATTTTAATAATCATGTTTTGCTTAAAGTATCAATTCAATAAAAATAGATGTAGATTTTTTTTAAATCACATCATCACTGATTGTGACATAAATAGGTCCTACAATGACAAATACTTAATATTGACCATATTATTATGATATTTTAAAGAACATAACTTCCTGAAAATGCATAGTTGATGCTGCTGATCTTGAATTTGTCAGCATACGCACATGTTGGAACCAATGAAAAGATTCCCTGAATTTCAAACTCCTGTCCCATAACAGAAAGGACCTAAGAGCAACCTACTAGTTATTGGCTGTCGCTGTGTTTGTGTGTTAAGTATTGTCAAGTTTAGCGCTAATGGCTTATGAACACCCCAACACAAATATGATTCAATTCCCTTCCTTGCTTGAAAATATTCATACAAAATAACACTTTGCTATATGTGAAATTAAAACTGCATAAAGGTAAAAAAAAAAGATAGAGCAGCTGCAAAAAAGTTTTCTTCCAAAATAAAAAAAAATCCTTTTGGTTTGTTTGGCCTGTATACTTGACTCACAAGCAGAGAGATTTAAATACAGTACGTCCATAAAATAACAGATCACCTGTACTGAAAAGGTGAGCCCAATGACCCGGATAGTCTCCTGATAGCATTTATACAAGTAACACAAACTCCTGTCAATTACACCTTCTAATTTATACAGCAAACAAGATGATGAACCCAAATCCAGATCAAATGTTCACACAGTACTGAGAAGGATAAAATGACTGCTGATAGGTAAACAAACCTCTAGGCCACACAATGCCAGTCAATGGAGATACTAGCAACACAGATCATATTATACCTCTGCTAACACTGACCAGCCATATACATCACCATGAGGCAATGCAGGCCTGTTTCCAATATCTATTAGTCAACAGGATAGAATTCAATCCAGCAAATGACTGCATGTTTACGCACACTACTGCTAGGTAACAAGCACATCCTAATCTGACACCTGCTTCCTTCATGTCTTACACACAACCAGCTGTGTGAGTTATAATCACCTTTATTTCTTTTAAAAACAATGGATGAAAACATCTAACAGCCTATGTAGGCTGAATAGTGTTGCCCGTTGGTAATCTGTTCAAATTATGTTTTACAATTATGTGTGGGGAGAAGAAAACACGTCCTAGGAGGGGTGTCATCGAGTCATCTCTCTAGAGAAACCTCTGAGCAGTGCCACATGCCTTTCATATAGGACTCAGCATCTATTTCTGCTCTCTGGTTCATAACAACTCTGAGGGCAAGAGCCGAAACCTGGAGAGCTCAATGTAGGTTGATCCCAAACAACAAGTCATAAATAAAAAATAAAAAAAATAAATCTGCTCCAGGACCAGTGCTCTACAGAGTCAACCAAGTTCTATATCTGAGTTTCAGTGGGGATACACTTTTCTTTTGACCTACTGAATTTCATATATGCCTTTGGGTGACAGTTTCTCTGAAGGGACTTCATACGAGATTTTCTGTATCTTTGTCTTGACAAATATTTGGACAAATAGTTTTAATTTTAAGAAAAAAAACATAAGCTAGATCATTTCAAGGTATTGATACATAAAACTTTAAGAGTCTGGTTCTGTCAAAGGTTTTGGCCTTTGGCATTTTCCTTGCCTTTGCTACTTGCTGACTGTTACTAAGTGCTTTGCTCATGGTGGATTAATGTAGGGTCTTTTATGAATAATATAACAAAGAGTACGGCTTAGACCTGCTCTTTTTGGAAAGGGTCTTAACCAACATTTGCTAGGTATTAGCTCTATACAAATAGAAATTGATTATTGATTGATTGATACAATAGCATCTGCTGCTTGAAAATGTTAAAGTGGGAAACCTGTGACTCTTTATTAATGACTAATATCTATAGCAGCAGGTTGGACGGCTGTTATACATCTATCAATAAGTTTCATAAAGTCCAAATTCATATTTTTAAGCTTGTATGGAAACATTCCTCCCTCTGTTCTCGCAGACAGATGCGCAACAATGTCTGCCACATAAAGACCCCAAGCCAACAGCTGAGAAAGCACACGTTCCTACAGTGGAAAGATATAACTGACTTCACCCTGACCTGCAGCATGTGTCTTCTGAACCCTCTGGCCTGATAACTGATCTTTGGGGCTATATCGGGCCCCAGCCTGCCGTCTGCTGCCATGGGCCAACTGTAAGTTATCCAATAGGCTTCAATATCCACAGCTTCAGTGTAGCTTGAGGAAATTGAAGATGAAGTGAAGTTGGTTAATTCAACAAATGGCCTACATGCTCCTCATGTAACCTTTATGTTTAGGTTACAGCTGCTACACCTGTTTCTAAGTCCAAAACAAGAGGATGTTACATCAACAAAAATTGCTCTCAGAGAAAGTGGTAGCCTATTTAAAAACTCCTGAGGTCTGTCAGATTATGTTGCTGATGTTAAAATAGCTTAAAGTAAACATTGTGGTACCTGCATTAAACGAGTTAATTGACAGACTACATTTTGTTAAACAGCAGGCTAATCATATTTGGTTAAGAGTCAATGTTAAGTCAAATTAAGAATCACTTGACCTTTGAGTCAACAATGAGGGGATGTATCAACAGCTCTAAAAACTAAATAGACCTCCAGCTGAGATTGTTTTGACATCTAACTTTTGGTGGGAAATGTCTTTACCGTAAATAAGCTGTTTAAACTCCCATATAAGTACATCAATAAGTACAGGTGGTCGTCTCACAGTGCTTCAAAATAAAACATGACATGGCGCTGGCACGCTGACAGGACCTGATGCTTCATGGTCCGCGACACAATATATTTTTTTTTCAAACAAGACTGTGAAAACACTGCAAATTAAATCTACACACGTTTCTTTGTCATACTGCAAATATCCATACTAAATGAAAGAAAATCATTGCGCACATGCAGCAGGTGGAGGAGACTCTGGACATGTCTTCGACTGCAGGATGTTAACCTCTCCGCCCCCACCCCGAAATTTAACTCAACCTGACTCTCGCATAGAAGCTCGTTCATTCAGAAACTGCTTACCTCCTTCCAGTGGTCCGCTTTTAATTCCTTGTCGGGATGTCGGGACTGTCGATACCCCTGGACGGATCCGTGGCGGTGCGCTGGTGTCCTGCGGTCCCCTCCTGCCCCCCCTGCCCCCCCTGCCTCGTCACTCAGCGACGCTCAGGGCTAGGACTCTTCCGGGATCTCCTAATTAAGCCAAACGATGAACCTGAGAGCCACACAGCGAGCACAGACCAGGACCATGACTCAGTGCTGCACTACCTAAGTCGTCTGGAGCGGAAGGCAATATGGCTGCTTCATGGAGTCCAGCTATAAATAAACTAGTGTTGGTCGTTGAGGAATTGCCTGCTCGGGTCCCTCCAGAGGGAAGGGACCTGATCTTGAAAGAGCACCATCATTGCAAGGTGTGACCACCAACTTGGAATCCTCCCTCTCCCAAATAATCATGACCACTCACAACAAATAGGCTAGGTCCAAAATGTTAGATGTTTATCAGCATAGAGTTAAAAAGCACAAAATATTGCCTCCAGTTTAAACAAAGATTCATGGGTTATACTTTTTTATACTTTTTTAATTCATACAGATTTAGCCTATACAAATTCTTAGATCTGAAATATGCTGTATCAAGTTGTACTTGGTGCAAATGTGGCCCACATATTTTGGTTTAACATTTGGCCAAAAACAGTGGATCCAATAATTCAACTCGATTGCATATGCTGCAACAATGTCACCAGAATGGAAATATATCCTACTATCCTGATTTGTTGCAGTTCATGCACTTCACTTCAGGTCACCAAAATAATAGCCTTGTCTGCTCTTCTGCAGAATTAGAATCAACTTCAATGGCCAGGTATGCTTATACATGCAAGGAATATGACTTTGACTGTGCTCTGTACAAAAGTGTTGCATTAAATATTAAATAATAAACAAACAAACAAACAGAAGATAGCAGAACATTTCAGGAGAGAGAAATATACAACGAAATGCGACAAAGTTCCTGCCAAAGGTCATGATGGGAACATTATTTCAGTCAAATTCTCTTTCACCAAGACCGTTGTTGTTGATGTAGAAAACCACACGCTTTCCTTAACCTAAGAAGTTGTTTTCGGTGTCTTGATGTAACCAAGCTGCTACCTTTTTACTAAGTTTAACAAATGTCAGTGACAGTCACATTTTCCTAAGGTTAAGACAGTCAGATTTGAATAATTTTAGAAATGAAAAGGTTTCTCTGTGTCACCTTTAGACAGAAATCCTTTGCTGTTCTATATTTTTTAGATGTTAAAAGGCTGATTTGTAACTGTCTTTATGTATCTGTTAAATTTAAGGTCTGAGTCCATAATTTCACCTTGATATAGATTTTAGTGACATGGAGACAAGGTTAACCTTTCTTCTTTAGAGCATAAGACAAGTATTTTTTTTTTCCTTATTTAACTGTAGGAAATGTTGGCGCATCCACTTGATTACTTCAATACAATTCCTCAGTGTGTGAAAGGGACTGTAGTCATAACAACACTGAGATATACAGTTGTGTGTCATCTGTAAGCATGGTAAGAGATGTATTGATATTCCAGAATAAATGTACTTCGAATATATAGCTGTTGCTGTCCATCATTTCAATCTCTGACCTGGCTCTGGGAAACAGTACACGAGGAAAACTGGTATGATGCATAATCCACTTTTTTTGTTCGAATCAGTGACCATTTGAGTATGTTTGACATACTGCAGATCCCACATTGTTTGAATACTGCATTCTGCATTTTGGCCAAATCAGAACGTAGTATGCGTTTTCGAAAATAGCCACTATCATGACTTAGACGCTTTGATAGATTAGGATCTCACCCATAAGCTAAGCCCATACTTTGTCATGATCACAGACCTACAGAGGGCCAGTTTCATGTTTCATCAGGGTCCAAGTAAAAGAAAGCAGAGACATGGCAACAAAGTCTTCATAAAATAAATGATTGATTGGAGAACACATCAATCATTGATAGACTGAGATCTGAGAAAGATTATTTTGTATCAGTTGTATCCATGTAAACTTTGGCTGTTGTAGTCATAGAGTGTTTGAAATAAAGTCAACTTCTAAAGCTAGCTGACACAAAACATCTTACTGACTTTTTCCAGGTTGTGCATTGTGCAACATCAATGTTAAAGTAAGTCTGAAAAGCAACAAGATTCTGCCTAAATAAAGCAGGCAACTAACTTCTGCTTTCATTTAAATAAACAGCTGACTAGATGTGAGTGGGCTTGGTTTTACTTAATCAGATACATCAAAGTGAAGAGGAGAGGCAGTGTAAGAAGCAGCAGCTTATGTTAGCTGGGGAGTTCAGAGTTATTATTTGACTGTTCAGGTTATCATAATAAAACAAAGCAAAAAGTTAAATAGACTCTCTTTATATTTCTTCCTATTCCTTATATGTATTTTTACTCTAGTCCAACATTTTTAGGTGAGTCACTTTCTATGTAATTTTGGGACTTTTCATTGGAAACTTTTGTAATTTTTTTGCAATTTTCAATGGAAATATTTGGAAACTCTCAAGATGTTATTGAACATTTCAACGACAAATTCAGGTTTTGTCATTGGACATTTTAATGAATTTTCATGATTTTTTGGAAACTTTCAATAGAACCTTTCCGAAACATTTTGGAATTTGGGGGATGTTTCAATTGCAAAGTTTGGGAATTGTAAGGAACTTTCAGGAATTTTAAATGGTAAATTTATGGATACTTTTTGATACCTTTGATTCTTTAATGGAAATGGAGATTTTCCCAAACTTTCAGGAATTTGCAATTTTGCAATCCATTTGTCAAAACTTTTTTCAAAACTTTTGTGAGTTTTAAATTTCTGTAAATATTCAATCAAAGTTTTCATAAACTTTCACGAAATTGGCATGGAAATTCAGGGAAAATTACAGGACTTAAGAATGTTATAGAAATTTACGGGAATTTTCAGGATTTTTTGGAGACTTTTTGGACTTTTGTAGCATATGGACCTGTTCAGAGGGAATTCTGGGAATTTTTTATTGACATTTTTAACATAAATTTAGGGGATTTTTTCAAGAATTATAAATGGACATTTATTGGAATTATTTATATATATCACATTTTCTGAAACTTTCAATGGACCTTCATGAAACTTTCCAGAACCGATAAGCGTTGTGTTTACTTTCAAGTAACATGACATGCGGATGTTTGATTTCAGCATTCAAGAAAGAAATGGCACCAAACATTTATGTATAATATTTTATTTCAATTTAGAGTAAATGGTGTTGAAAGTTAAGGTTTCAATATCAACAGGACCTTTGCATTTTAATAGTAACACTTTACATGCCTTCATCCAGTGACAATGAAATGCTTCCTTAAAGTTTTTTTTGTCATTTATTTTGCATATTTCCCTTGTAAGAAATAATTCAAGTATAAAAATTCCCAACAGTGTAAAATAGCCCATCTGATGAATATTAAGCAAAAGGAGCACAGCTACTGAAACCTCGACAACAACTATACATTCTAGTGGAGAAAGCAGCATTTTTGCTTATTTTCTGAAAACTTATTGTGATTTTCTCTCATCTAAACACAGAAGAGGCAGAGTACAATCTGCATGCAAACAGGCCTGCATTTAAATAAAGTTTCTTCCCTACAAAAAGGCATAAAGGCATCGAGCTAAAATTCAATGTCATGTTCTACAGAATCAAAAAGATAAAAAATAAAAGTACAGTGCACGTAACAGTATCTTAAATAAGTCCTACATCAACATTTTGGTTGAGTATGTTAATAATAATAATTATGATTATAATAATATTATTTCTAAAACTAATCAATAACTTATATATGCCTTGAGATGAGTACATAATAATATTATTAATACAGTACCACCACTAAGTCTCTATTCTCAGAGCGTCAACATAGTCAACCCTCAAAAATAAATATCTTAAATAGTAGATTTCTTTCTTTTTTTTCTTTTTTTTCTCTCTCTCTTAAATAGCAGTAAAAATGTAAGGCACACAGACCAACATAACGTCAAAGAGTCCATCCCCCGTCCTCTCCACCTCACCTGGTGTTCTTGACAGATATGAGGCAGGCCAGTTGTTTGGTGACTTTGGTAAAAGTGTGTGTGTTTATGAGTGTATACCTGACACCAGACTACAGCCGCACAGAGTTGGAAGTGCTGACAGCTGCAGGGCTGAATTGGTGGGGTGGGGGTTCTGCTGTGGGGCTCTGTGCCGGGTGGAGGGTTGTGAAGTTGGTTCCCAAATGGGCCAGGCCAGGGATTAAAATGTGACAGCTCGACAAACGAGCACAAGTGATGTGTTCTTTCCAGAGTGATCTGTCTGTATGGCACTAGAGCAGCTCTGTCCACCCCCAGCAGCAGCTGTTCTCTCCCCCTTTCTTTCTGTCTCATTTTCTTTCTCTCCATCGCAGGGCCACAAAGAAACACAACTGTGCTGCCTTTGTCTTTAACAGCAATGTATGCAACTCTGGATGCATTTGTCGGTGTACGTGTGAAACATGAGTAAAAGCAACTGATTTTGTGTTTCTCATTGTCTGAGGCCGTTGTCTCTTTCCTTTTGTTAGTGTGTTTGTTTTGTTTGTCAAGTCCCCCTTTTAGTCCAAGAATAGAGTCAGAGTTGATGACATTTTCATTTTTTTTGTATTTTCCTTGTTGTTTTGTCTCCTTGTGATTTGCTTGTTTTGCATCGGTCAAGAGGTCGGGACACAGAGTAAAAAAGGGACATTCAGCATCAGGAAGATAAAAAGGTAGTTCTTCAAATATGTGACACGATGAGTTAGGACTCCTCGACTTCCTGACAGAGGTCACATTTTAATAGCTAACACTTTGGAAACAGTTCCATTTCCCTGATTATCAGAAAAAAATCTCGAAAATATGCACTTGAAAAGACAAAAAATGACAAGAAAATCCCCCAATTTGTAACAATAATCATAATAAATATAAATGTTATGAGGGCTTTAAATAACCACAAAAAAAACTTGTGGTAGACCACAAGTGAAAAAAAGAGAACAGTTTCCTTAACTAACATTAAGACAGCAATAGGACTTAAGGGCTTAGTTCAACACCTACACCAACCACAGGGATTAGTTCCTGCATTTTCTTTAGAAATAAGTTTTCTACTACAATGATAATAGTAATGATAATAATAATTATTGTAACAACAACAACAATAATAATAGTAAATCTCTTTCCATTATTTGTTCTGCAACTTTTTTTCTTTTTCTTGTTTTTTTGGTTGAAGCACAGCAAGTTGGAAAGTTACTGTAAAAAGTTTCCACCTCACCATCATTATCACTACCACCACCATCATTATCATCATCATCATCATTAAAGCAACTTTGCCTCTGAGTAGCTGACACACCCACCCTTAAGGCCACTCCTTCTTCCTTTTCCTTCGCTGCTCCTTCTACCAAACAGCTGTGGCCAGGCTAGGGCCTCCTAGCTTTGCATGTCCATTGGTTGCAGTGGCTGCTATTGCATGCGGTCAGCTTGCAGCTGCTGAGGCTGGTACTGACCGAAGGCAGCGGCTGCAGCGGCAGCTGTGCCAGGTGCTGCAGTGGCTAAAGGCTGCTGGACTGCGTAACCATAGCCTGCAGTGGCCACATAGCCTGCGGCGGCAGGGGATGCAGCGTATGGATACTGCTCGTATGCAGCCGCTGCTGCAGCACTCGCTGCAGCTGCAGAATACTGTGCGTAGGCAGCTCCAGTGTAGTCGATGTAGGGGGAAGAGGCAGTTGTGGGTGCAGCGGCTGCAGGTTGCACATGAGGGATGACCACACTAGGCTGAACAAAGGCCTGAGGGTATACGTAGTGCGCTGGGATGCTGTGAAACAAACACACACCTGATAGGTTAGTCTGATGCTCAGAGTAATATGCCCCACCGTAAAACCCAAACCCAACTCCATCACACTGCGGCCAAGCGCCCACCCACCACCCACCATTCAGCCCCAGTTCAATCCACCAGTCAAGAACTCCACGGAAAATGCCTGCTAGTAGAGATTAGAACAATATAGGGTTGCCAAAATAGAAATCACTGTGAAAAGAAGACAGGAAGTTGAAGTAACCCTTTGAGGTGTTCAGCCTCTGGTCACTCAAATCTTTGGAAAATCAACACCAGTATGAACATTAGGATGAAGTGATTATGTCATGTTCTCTATGGGAATCAGCAGGAGGAACCATTTTCATTTTTGTGGTTGAGGAGACAGAACTACATGGAGGCTGATGGAGGCCGGATGACAGGAAAAAGTTTGGTGTATTTAACCTGCAGCCTGTTTGTCCTTCACTTTGTGATTTGGCTTTACTGCTGTCCTGCTGCCTGCTGGAGGGCGAGCACGTGGGGGAGGAGAGGGAGGGGAGGCTTACAGTTCGGGGAGGGGGGATGTGGACAGAGGAGATGAGCCAAGAGAAGCATTGTGAAAATGTCACTGCCACTTTGACAGCTGGACAGTTTTCAAAAAGGGATGCTGCTGGCCATTTCCCCCTCTGTGTCGGGACAAAAAGCCTGGGAGGCAGTGAGGGGAGCCGGGACTAGGTTAGCACCCAGAGGGATGTTTCGATTAAATAAACAGTTATGAACATCAAGCACATTCTGCCCTCGATGACATAGCTTATCCCAGCCCCTAGACTCTAAAAGGCCTGGAAACTCAAACAGCTAGCATGAGGAGAGCTTTTGACTGTTTAAAGTGATAAGAACAAACTTGAGAGGTCTTTTAGAGTCTAATTGATTCTCACTTATTTAAAATCTAATGAGAAGCATCAGGATCCAAAAAAAAAAAAAAATGAGTTAATATTTGTAGCAAAGGCCTCAGCACTGGGTGAGTTTGAAAGAAGGTGGTTCAGTAATCTGTTGAGTGCAATATTTAGGAAAATGAAATTCAATCAGTTAAATCTGCATAAATGAACAACAAGTGTTTCCTTTTTTAAGTCGGTTTTGAGAGAGAAGAAAACAGGTGCAGTAAATATTAAAAAGTTGAAAGGCAGGATCTATCGTGGCAACCCTATTGTCAGCACTCCATTATCCAATCCAACCCACATCTCAACCCAAAACAGTGCACCAGGAGAAAAACATGAAAAACGAAACAACAGCAAGGCTTCAGAGAGGAAGAAGTAAGGGGGGAAAAAAATGGTCCGCCTTGACTAGACTGATTACAGAAACAATGACAAGGCAACAGCACAATCACTCATCCAAAAGACAATAAAGGACAGAAAAAAATGGAAGGTATTTCTATAACTGGGTAAAGGTGTAGGATTTGGGTGGCTGTCAATAAATGGCATAAGTGACTCTAAGACGTACATTTTACACACACACACACACACACACACACACACACACACACACACACACACACACACACACACACACACACACACACACACACACACACACACACACACACACACACACACACACACACAGGTTAGACTGAAGGCCAATTAAACTGTTACACTATCAAACAGTAATGTTAGCTGGGAAGTAGATGAAGGCTAGAGATAGAGATTTAACTGCCTCTCCTCTTCACTTTGATGTATCTGATTAAGTAAAACCAAGCCCACTCACATCTAGTCAGCTGTTTATTTAAATGAAAGCAGAAGTTAGTTGCCTGCTTTATTTAGGCAGAATCTTGTTGCTTTTCACATTGAAATATGACCTGATGTCCGACCATATTTCACCATCTATCATCTACTTTCTGGTAATTAAGAAGCACAGAAATTATAACTTTTTTTTAGCTTCCCACCATGAGCATTTTGTAAGAGGAATGTGTGAATATTTGGTAACTTAAAGGTCTTCCCCAAGTTTGAACCACATTTACTAACCCCCTTGAATTTTAAGTCCTACCTCAACGAGTTTGGTCCAACTCACCATAGGCATGTGCTAACATACACACATACAGACATACAAAGCATGAGTAATGGTTTGGCCATGGGAAGACAAACTCAGCCTGAGCCATTTTCTGAACCATGCTGGTACCTACTACCAACAGTACAGTTTGACAACTTGTTCCGTATGTCTTCATGTGTGACTGTTTTTGTCTTACTGGAATGTTGTTTTCATGCAACCCAGCGGTCATTAAAGTTCAAGGCTAAATAAAGATTCTCTGCCGTCTTGGTCACTGTCCACTGAGGGAGGGAGTGCAAAAACAAACTCAGGTGAGAGGATCTAAAATACAGGGGTAGGAGATTTATTTGTGTTTCATGAGAGGTGCTCGTAAGACTTATATACGAGAACAAATGGACCTGATGTCTTGCTTTACTAAAAGGCAGGGTTGGTGATTATTGAAAGCTTGCAAGATTTGAAAAGTAACATCTCCTCCAGAATCCGTCTGAACACATTCTCTCCCCTTGGGGCTCCTTCAAATGCCACGCCCCCCACACACATGCATGCGGGCCGCCGGATCAAAACCGCTACAAACAAAGCGAACTAAGGACCTCAGCACATCACTTTCAACCTTATTTCACCACATTACCTCATTTCTCTATCAAGGGTGTAAAAACAACACCTAACATTATCATATTGAATGACAAAAAAACATGGCAACAGAAAGACCTCAACAATCAAGTCAATTTTTGGACCCTTTAACTCCCTCAGTTGTGTCCATTGTGTGAAAACTTTATAAAAGTTTACTTTAGTTTGTCCTCTTGCTTTATCTAAAGTCTTTCTTTTTGATTGGTACTTGCATCATCACCTCCCTGCAGTGATAGGTCGGACTAATTTCAGGAAATCAGCAGCTAGAGATGATAGCTTCTCTTTCTTTTTTCAGAGCACAGGATTTATTGATTGCTATCGGGGTGTGAAGAGCGTTTTAACAAATATAACGAATAGTGCATAAAGGATAAAATTACCAACCCTACCTTTAACACATAGCAAGACTTGGTTCAAAACTTAATGCAGAAAGAAACCAAGTGTAAGACAGACCAAGTACATACTGTATATTCAAAATGTCTCATAGATATTCAAAAGTTTGCCAAAACTGATAAATAATGCAGATTAAAATATTGGATTTAAATGGAAATGCAAAGTTTGATGTTGTCTTGGCTACAATTTTACATAGAGGTTAAATTGGTAACGTTAAATGGCCTTCCCCTTTACTGTAAATTCAAGCTCAACCCTTTGTATAGGCCTCATGTGGAGTTTCCCAAGGGTCTGTCCTAGGTCCCCTACCATTTTTCATCTATACTTTTGCTGGGCGAAAGTATTGAGAATTACAATATTTAAATTCAGTTTTGTGTAAATGACAGTACACTGTACCTCAATTAACCACATACAGTAAGTACCACTACCTGCACAAAATGAAATTGGATGAAAAGAACTGCCCCACTAAAATTCAACGAGCATTGAAATCTAACCCTAACCCTTAACCCCGCTTTCAACCAAATAAGACTATATGTAGAGAATCTTCAATAGTGCTCTTAAATTTTATAGACATCTTCATGCAGGTTTTTAATCCAGCTTTGTTCAGCTCATGTCACATTTAAGATCCAAAATGTTCTATTGTATTAAGGTGGAAAAAGTATTTTATGCTATCCTCACGACCAGATTATGGCAGTACCTTAATTTTGTTTACAAACAAGAAAGTTTTGCATTCGGTAAGAAATTTACTCAGATTCATAAGGATGGGTATTAATGAACTTAATGTGGGTGAGGAAAGATAATGGGAATCCAAGCTGAAAATGACAGTGCTGAGATTTTAACATCTATATAAGCGTATATTATTAAAATGAATTGTCAATCAGCTACAAATTAAAGGTAGCACTTTAATCTTGTTGATGAAATTATCATACTCAGCCATTTATTTTGCTAGCAATTAATTCTGAATATATTCATTATATGTACATAAGGGACTTTCACATTCATGGGGCCCCAACATCAGCCAGTCTGGCCATGTTAAAATGGCCCCTGCTCTGCTTACATGACAGATAGAGACATTACCGAGGCCACCAGACCCACACACACACACACACGCACACACACACACACACACACACACACACACACACACACACACACACACACACACACACACACACACACACACACACACACACACACACACACACACACACACACACACACACACACAGAGTTTTATGCGACTGCAGCGTCAGCATTCGGGGCTTTGTGTGGCACAATGGGTGCGCTTGTTTTCCTTAACACCACGGGCCCATGTGACGAAAGCTTGCTCCGAGAGAATGAGAGAGAGAGTGAGAGGGAGACATCCAGACATTTGTTTGTACCACACTGCAGACAAAGACACAAACAATAAGAGCACATATCCATATGTACTGATACAACAAAGATATATTATTATGGTTAGAGTGGAGATAATAACTGATAGCCCTGTCTTTTATTCATGAAATATCTACATACATATTTCTTCTGTGAAATGTCCACAAGTCTGAATGATGGGGAAGAGCAAAGAGAGACCGAAACAGTAAAGAAGACAGGAGAGCTGACATGAAGTGACAAAGTGAGCCAGAAGTCATTTGAAAGAAGATAAACTCTAAGTTGTGTTAATGTTAGAAAATGCTAGTAACAACACGAATATGCTGTAAGCACACACTAGCGTGATGGGATTTGTTGTTTTGAGGGTATAATGTGATGATTGGGATTACTGAAGTTATTTGGTTGGGGGGGGGGGGGGTGTAAAAAAAATTCACACACAAAATGTACCACTCACTCCAACAAGACACATTAAACACGACACCCTGTTAAATAACACTGGTCAACCCAAAGCTAAAAGCAATAAAATAAATAAATAAAAACAAACTTTGCTTATCCTTGGCAAAGTTAACACGCATCCACAAAAAAGGAAAAAGAACACCCAAAAGGTTCAGTCAATCCATTTTTTTTTATGTCAATAAAGTAAGAAAGCACACGGTTTAGCTAACAACACCACTTCATATCACAAAGCTCTAAGTTCTATTCAAATAAAGTTAAAAAAAAAAAAAAAAAGAAGAAGGTCAAAACCCACGTACATGCATCTATAATCACCATTCTGAGAGCTTGTTTGTGTGCGTTTGAGTCTACGGGTTATTCCTTTTTCTCTGATCTGTGATTACGTTCGCTGAACTATTCCACAAACCAGCAGAGTTAGCTTAACTGAGAGCAAGCCTGTCGGACCAGAGAGAGATAGACAACATTGAGTCAGGCTGAAAGTTTCCATCAATGTCCACTCAGCACTCACACACACTTTTACAAACAGGCAAACCTAGAAAAGGCAGTTTACCTGGTTTATGGACAAACTATATACAACTTAGTGTCCATCTCTAATTATCAGCCATCCATCATTGTTTTTGGAGAAAATGGGATCAAATTATTACAAAAAGACTTTCAGTATGATTTTTCACACATTAAATTGAGAGAAAATACATGTCTACATAAACAAGGTGTACATACCAACATTTGTCTATGATGCTCGTACGTTCATAGGTACTTACCCATAAGGCCTTTGGATGAACGCAGGGTGGATTTGGGGAACACCAAAAGTAAAACCTAAAAAACAGACCAGATAAAGGATCAAGATGATTTGAAAGTTAAAAAAAACTACAATAGCCTCTTCTTCGCCAATTTACACGAGTTGAGTATCTATATTAACCTGCAAACATGTTCTTACATTCACTCCAACTTTCTAAAATCCACACAAACTCTGCGGGGAAAACAGGAAGGACTGACTTGATTTTCTTGTTTGCTGCTTTGACAATTAAACTGAATCCCAAACAAACAGTCAGAACAAAGACAATCACTATGTTGATTAAACATGCTGTTTGCTCTTTAAAGATTAATATCTGAACCTGTTTGATTGCACATATCAGTAAAAAAAAAAGGACAATTCTGTAGCTTGTGGTAAACAATAAACCATGTGTATTTTTCATCTCTTTACCTGGTTGCATCACACGAGGCTTTGCCCCCAGGTAGGCCAGGTTGACGTTTGCTTTCCTGCCATCAATGATTGGGTTGGGGTCCTTGCAGGCCCGGTCAGCAGCCGATCGGTCTGCCATCGTCACCTGACACACGAAAGAAGGAGGAAACACAAAAAATGAGAAAGAGCCATCTAATAGAAAGGAACAATTAAGAGCACTAAAGTGATGAGTTTTTGTAACAGCAAACATTATTTTGTGTATAAATGTATTCATTGGGTATCCATCAACCTCATGGAAGTGTTGAGACTATCAGTGGGGAATCAGAACCAGGCTGAGATGATTGACAGAACACAACTCCGTCATCGCTCCAAATGCAACAACCTAACTTTATCACTGAGCTCAGAGCAGCACCAGTCAGGAGCTCTCTCTTAACATTACAACTGAATTATAACCTATACTGAGTTGGGGTTGAGGAAAAAATAATGTGAAACTATTTAGTAAAAACTATTAGGAACTTGATCAATTATTGAATAGCAAGGGTGACTATGAAACTCTTGACAGCTGGTAGATTGGGTGAAGTTATTTCTTACATACTGTTAGAGTCTCTGAAAAGGCTAGGTATTAGAATATAATAAATATATATACAAATAAAGACTGTTCCTACTGTAAAGGAAATGTCATAATCATAAATGTAAGATGACAAGAAGAAGTTATAGTATGTAGGTAAACTAGAAAGGAAGCTGAAACTTAGTCATGCTTGAAAACTAACAGGACATATGCCTATCTCTTTGTCTTAACAATGAACATTTATCATTAACACTGTCTTGATTTAGTTCCACTAGGGGTTATGTGGAGAACATGTCTGCATTCTTTTAATATTTTAACATAATTCAATATTTTTTGAGAAGAAGAGGTCATATAACGTTGGTGTCTCCATCTCTAAGAAGTCCTGTTTCAGTATGCAAAAGTCTATCTGTTATACATGAAACTCTGAGTATGGATTGTTTTGTGTCTCCACGTCTGTGTATGAAGTTTTATCACAAGTGGGAGTAAAACATTTAACCAACTGTTGGGAGTAAAGTTGTAAACAGCTCTGAGGTGATGAAACCACTGAAGAAAGCTGCTCTGTAATATCGAGACATCATGGTGTGGTTTTTTCGTCAGCCGGCCGCAGCTGTCAGCTCACTTACAGACGTGTCAGGCCGCATACCGAAGCGCAACAAGTAGGTGGGTGAGAGATTGCAACAGAAGCCTGTGACAAATTTAGGTTGGATTTTCTTATCAAAACACAAACACCTTTTACGTGCAAATATATATTCATGTCTGTAGGTTGTGACGAGGATAAACTTACGATAGCAAGGTTTTCCTCACTTGCTTCAAAAGTTTGACTTCATTTTTATTTAATTTCTAAATGATACTTACGAATCCATAACCCCTCGACTTTCCGGTCTGCCTGTCAGTAATGACCACCGCTTCTTCAATCTCTCCAAACACCTCAAAATATTTCCTGAGACTTGAATCCGTGGTGTGGTAGGGAAGACCCCCGACAAAAATCTTCGTATAGGTGGTGTCCTTCTGCGTGGTGTGCATCGTTAGTGCAAAGTACAATAAATAGTTACAAAAAAAAAAAGTAGTGCAATTTCTCCTTATCAATATTTCTTTGGATGAAGGGAGAGAAGGGAGCTCAGCAGGCTCTGGTACTTTTTCAGAAGAGAGAACAAAAAAAAACACTCGACAAAAATGAAGCCTGGAGGTAGATTTATCTTCCGACAGTAAAGAGGGGATTGATATGGAGCGGATTGTCCCACAGAGACCATCAGGTGTTTCCAGCTCTTCTTGGGTAACTCTGCTGTCTAACTAAAGCGGTTTGGGACCCATTTCTAAAAGCGCTGCTGTTAAACTCCACCCAACTTTTTTCAGTCCCTATCTGTGCCCGCCCACCGGCGCGCACTAACAGCTGGGAAAGCCTCGCGCTGTGTGAAGCACAGGAGCTCCTTTTCCAAATAGATCTGTTGGGTTTTAAACAAAAACTAGAATCACGTTCAATTGATCATCGGGGCCAACTAAAGCTGATTCCTCTGACTATGTGGTGGGGAAGAGGGAGCAGAAACTTTAAAATGATGCATGAATGATTTAATCAAACAGAAAGATGTGGTTTCCTAGCTTTATAAACAAATGTCTCTTAATAATAAAATAATAACTTGTCGGTCGGGCTTGTACTCTTTCATGGAAGATATCTTTAATGTTTCTACATAGGCCAATAAGGCTTCCTGCAAAAACAGCTGTTAACAGCAGTAAAGGTGAGCGGACAGGTGCAGCTTCAGCCCGATCAGGGGGTTGATAGAATTTTGGCAAGATAGTCTGAGTCTACACCATCAGACCTGCAGCTGGAGTTTGAAAGAACTGTTTTGTTTTTTTCTCATATGTTTGTATTAATGTTTTTTACGAAGTCAATGGGTCATCTCTAATCAAGTTTGAAAAATCAAACCTTACAGCAATTAACAAGGGGTTTTCAAACTGATCTTTTTCTGAATCTAAATCTGAATCAACATCTGTCAATGCCATCTTTAATAAAGTTGGTGATCAAATGTACAATGTTCAAGCAATATATGCCTACGTTGAAAAGTGGAGAAAAGTGACTGTGCGTCTTTAAATGACACACAGCTGTTATGATGGGAAAGGATAAAGTCAACAGTCAGAGCTCAATCCAATCCAGAGTCTCCGAACATCAATTATTAAAGTATCCAGTGGAGCTCAGCCTGCTCTGCGCTCAGCTGACTGACAGCTGCATGTTTGTCATTTTGAACAGCCAAAGAGTCATTCAGATCCAGTAACGTGAGCCGGAGGGATTTGTTCATCATTCATTTTGTCTGTAGCTGTTCAGTTAGGCCTGGCCTACCCGGCCGGACCTTTCTGTCTCAATGGTAGCTTCACTTTGGGTCTTGTTGTGTAAAAACATGTGTTTAGTGCCTTCGCAGTGAAATCATGTGCACATGGTCCAAAATGGCAACTTAACTTTATAGGCAATTGTTTTGCAATTTATGTTAGGCTATCTGCTTGTCTCATAGATTACCCTTTTTTGTGCAACCAATAGCCTCCAGGTCGGTGATCGATATGTTACGATCCTAACGGAATTGTGACCGCAGTTCTCTTGATAACAAAGAAACGCTACCTGATAGAGCGTCTCTCTGCTCATCACTGTTTTATTCATGCAGCCACGCACGCTTTAAAGTCCGAGAGGAGTCTGAAAAAAAAAGGGGGGGGGGGGGGGGGGGGGGGCACTATCGAGTTTCTAAGCTTAACAACGGGCATCCGGTCAGGTTGCGTTCAATTGTTGTTTTCTGTTCATGCGCAACATGCTGACTTGTCTGAATCCCTTTGTGCATACATAAGAAAGACTTTTGCCACATTATTAGAAATACGGTAATGTTTTAAACTCTAGATATAGGCTACTCCAACTCTACAATAAGAAAATGTGTCAGACACATTCCCAAAAAGAGGGATTTGTTGTTTTTTTTAAAAGTGGGACTTCAGAAAGGTGGTTGCCTCAAAACCTGGCACAATTTGTTAAATATTGAAATCTTTATCGTAAAAAATATATATATAACCTATTGGCTATATGCCTACTCAAATAATAAAGACAAAGGCTGCCGCTGCCGCGAGGGGAGCTGGTGCTCTGTTTTTGTTTGGCTATAGCACCTGTTAAATCTAAAGGTCTAAGTTCAGTGGAACAGCTGAATACCCACAGCTCAGTCACACTAAGGCTGCATCGAAACCCCTGAACTTCCCAGGAAAATAATAGTTTGAATGTACTCTTGTTTATGAGCTATAATTTGATACATACATTGATTGGATTCTGATAAAAATCCAGACTCATTGCAAAAAAGTGAACTTTATTGACACATCTTTACACTGATCATTTCTTTACGTTTCCTTCTAATGACTGAATTCAAGGTACTACATTAACACTTAAAGTCACTGAAATAGCGCCATCTAATGTCCAAAAGAATAACTGCCTTAAGTGCACCATTCACATGAAAAATTTGGGCTCTGTGAGAGTTAAAAGTGAAACAAACATCTAAGCTGAATTCATTTTGTATAGCAACGAGTATTTAAAGCCTAGATAATGCTGATTTAAGCGTTTATTGAGGTAAATATCATGATAAGGACAGAAAACCTTTAAGGTCAGCTGACCTACAAAATGGGCCAATCATAGTTTAATTTAAAAAATGAAGCATAGTGTTTATATTTTACAGTTTTGACAGGCATCTCTTCTGTGCAAATGGAATCATTTGGCTGTTCTTTTTTCTCTTAGTGCTGATCCGTGGCTCTAAATTAAAACACCTCCTCTGCCCTTTGAAAGCTAGAATCACACTCCAGCTCCCCTGAGGCCCAGAGGAGCTCATTCTCTTTGAGCACCTCCACCTGTGTCAACTCCTCCTCCTCCTCCTCGTCTTGTCCATCGCCAGTCTCACGTCGTCCTTTTCTACCCCTGATCTCTCCTTTCCCTCCTCCTTCCTCTCTGTCCTCTCTCCTCTTTGCTTTGCCGGTATCTTCTTGACTCTCCCTGCCATCCCCTAAAACATCTCTCACCCGCTCCCTCCCTTCAGCTCCCTGTCGGGGGATCTGGCTGAGAGGCTGTGGATTCAGGGCGTCAGAGGTCAGAGATGATTGTAGCGTCTCCACTTCAGTGAGGTCTATGTCCTCGTTTGTGCTAGAGATATGTGCAGGGCCACGAACACGCGCAGACTTGGACCTCAAACGTGTCTTGAGCTCCTCCTCCTTCAACTGAAAGAACATGAAAGTAGGAGAGGAGTTTGTGGCAGAGTAAATAATTGGATAATCCAACAAACACACAACCTCACACACATAAAAAACAGTTTTCACCTTGCGTCTCTCATCAGCGAGTCTAATCTTTTCCTCGATTTCTTCTCTGCTGAGGATATTTTGCACCTTCTTTACACTCAGGGACTGTAGCCTGGCAGGAGGTCTTTGCTTGATTGCCTCCTTGCCCACAAGCTGATACACACATTACACACACAAACATGCAGCAGGGGGAAACAGAGAACACACATTTAATGCAACAAGTGAAAAACATTTTGGCATGTCTTAGAAGAAAAAGCATAGTTGCCGCTCTAAAAAATTCAAAATGGCTGTGGTCAATTTAGGTATAAGAGTAAGGCACCCTGATTTTGAGGCTCTAGTTCAATTAAATTATCAATTTGGACATTTAACTCAAAGAGGTCTAATTAATTTTATGTCAAGTTAAAAAAAAAACATGTTGTGAAGAATGATACTGAATGTCATTGTGATAAAACCCAGTGAGAAAAACAAATAGAATCCACAGCTCTCCACGGCTTCGCAGCATAGTTTCAACTGCTTGTTATAGGACTCAACTTGTTGCACAAGTGAACCAGATCTGTTATTTTGCTTGCTCCTATAGGCTATAACTGTAATAGTTTTTTAATGGTTTTAATGAAAAGGCTCTAAAATCACACTGAAAACTACCTTCCCAACATGAAACAGTGTGGGCAGAAAGATGTCCAATAACTTCACAAGCATATTCGTAGTGAAGTAAGAAACCAACAGCAGAGAATTGTTTTAAACCACTCAGCTACAAAGGTTTACCAAATCCAAATTTCATCACAATGACTTATTTTGTAAAATTGTTTAGTGGTGTGTTAGCATGTCTCCCTTCCCTGTGACCAGTGTGCACCAGGTACCCACCATGATGCTGTATGACTCCCCCTTCCCCCTGCTCC
Organism: Labrus mixtus; assembly: GCF_963584025.1. Taxonomy (NCBI): domain Eukaryota; kingdom Metazoa; phylum Chordata; class Actinopteri; order Labriformes; family Labridae; genus Labrus; species Labrus mixtus. The sequence goes on from NC_083627.1 coordinate 25,643,219, forward strand.
TTTCTCTGCTCGGTCCATCTGGTATGATGCCCTGAAGCAGCAGCTCCTCCAGGATCTCGCTGGAGTTTTGGCGCTGCACAGTGCTCTCTTGCTGCAGTAAGCCTGGGAGACAAACAGATATGATGAAGGACATGTACATTTTCTTAACTGTGTTGTTTTTATCCAGCATGTTTTGTGCACATACACACCATCTTGTGTAATTCTGCCATTCTCACTTTCTCTGACACACATTAGAGGAGGGAGTTTTCTGGGCGCTGCTCCAGGCAAGTCAGGGATCTCTCTGTTGTCCATCACTACCCCGCTGTCTGTGGTGCCTTTTGACACGGCTGAGTCTCCACGACCATCGAGTTTACTTCCCGTCTCATCCTGGCAGCAAAGACACACAACATGAACGCACACACTTTAATATCCTGACCCCTGTTTGTATCCCAGACATGCTGTTGTCATGTTGGTATCTGTTGACACATTGTCATGAACACAGTAGTTGAGGAAGTATAACATACCAGGAGAAACAATAAAGAGCACATCATCTCAGATTTTGAAACACAGAAAGTTTGAATAACATTAATAGATACAACAACATTTGATCAATATTGATTTTGTGTTTTCAAACATTATTATAACTCAACTATTTTCATCTTATATTCTCTGGTATGACATCAACTTACATTAAACTATCCAACCATTCACGAGGAGGATAAAAATAACTCCATTTGGTCTGCCATGCAAATTCATCAATATCTCTAATCCCATAGTATTCATGATAATAGCCTATAAAACTCTGAAACCAGGTTAATAATAGATTCTAGTTTGACACCTATCAGACATTATCAGGCATTATGAGGCTACTTTATAGACATATCACCAACACCTAAAATGCTCAGTAACATTGAACAAATTGGTGGTAAGCCTACATTAGAGTTATAGTTCATATTTGGTCTTTTCTCTGTCACTAAAATGAATGACACACAGATTTCGGTGTAACACATGCTATAACGGCCTATCGTCAAACTTTAATATCTGGCTTAAAACTTCTCTGAAACTTTTTCTGACTGAATTAAATGTCTCTGGCATATCTGTTTACGACATAGAGCCTACCTGTTTGAAACTAATCACCACAGTTTTATCTAACTGAGTAGCAGGTTCAGTGACACAGAGCTTACCTTGTCTCTCTTCACCTCTTCCGGTGTCAGCGGGAGGACCGCAGTGTTTGAGGAGCTGCCGCATCCCATAATCACCTCAAAGCAACAATAAAGAATATGACCATGAAAGTCATAAATGTCACAGGTTTAATAAGGGTACTTCTCGTGTTTTTCCTTGTTATATTTGACACAGAAACCCTCGCATTCCTTCACACACACAGTCTCCATGGACCCGGTGCGTTGCTAAGGGACCGTTGCTACAATAAATCTGACCTGGTTGAAGAGGTGACACGCAGGGACGAGCTGAGGAGGGTGTCAGAGTCAGGACACAGCAAAACCTGTCTTCACACTTCTATTGCTGCACTGATTCCCTTAAGCAGTTTTCTTGTTAATGATTGTCCCATGACCTTATCAGCTCACCAAAAAACACAAAAAAACTGACAACCACCCAGCTTACCATGCATGTCTTTTATTTATCATCCAAGTTTACTCTTCATTTTCAGGTCTGTAGGTTTTAATTTCACACCATGGTTAGTGTTTTAAGCATCTTGCGCTGCAACGTTTAAAAAAATGAACTTGTAAAACATTGACTATCATTCATTTAGGCAATTTGGCACTTCATATATCTAATAAGTCTTAAAATACAGAAATCTATCCAGGGATGTAAAAAGGAAAGGATCCAAGTTGATGATGTCAGCTGGTTAAAATGATAATTTCCCTTTTTTTTAAAGCTGCTTGTTGGGATTTTGTAGCTGCTTATGAAACAGACTATAATCAATACTGATGCCTTTTTATGACTTACAAAAGATAACCAGTCCATCAGCGTAAACTGTGAAGACTGATCATTTCTATAAAGTTTTATTAAACGCCTGAAGCCACTGCTGTAGAGGGTCAGTGTCAGACAAGACAATTCATAGCACACTGAGATTTACGGGGGGTGATATATAGAACAGTTAAAAATAACAGGATGATTTTGCTGTTGTTGAAACACTACACAGAGAACAAGATAAGCAAAGAGAAAAGATGTACTATTTTGAGAACAGGGGGCGCCAAAAGATCTCTTCATTTCTTGGTCAGAACTCAAATCAGCTGCATACTAGTACTACACAAGCAGATAAAAGTCATTTTTTTGAAGTGTTGTTTTAATTGTGACATTTCGTGGAAGGACTATGGTTTCAGGAGCATAAATGCCCTCTACAGGGCTTTGCTGTGGGGAAGCGTTAGAGCAAGACGTGGCCTGCAGAGCCTTGGCGTGGTGCTGAGGACCACATTGGTGTAGAACCTAGGATAGAAACTCTTGTGCAGGCTCTGGAGTTTCTGCTCCACCTCTAGGAGTTTGGCGTTTTTGGCCAGTTTGTCGTCCAGAATCATCAGACGCCTGCGTGTGGACTCAAGGTCCTGTCTAAAGATACAATTTACATAAATATGAGTTTGTAAGAGAAAATGACAGAAGTTTAAATGACAAGCTGCTTGACCCCATTAGAGAGGTTAAGTTGAGACTTACTGAGAGCGTTTCAGTAATGGGTATAGTCCAACAGTTATCTTTGAGAGGTCTTGTTTCTCCAGAGTGAGGCAGAAGTGAGGCTGGAGGAGAAGGAAGATGAAATGATTTATCACCAAATGTTTACCTAAACTATACCAATTCTTAATGAAAACCTTATTTATTTCATGACATCCATTTGATTTGATTTGTTTATGAAGAACTTTGAACCTTGAATAAGTCAGTTAGTCTATAAATGTTTGGTTTTATTAATATTAGTAAAAAATATTACAAGATAATTACAAAAAATTGAAATGCCTTGCAAAAATGTTGTGACTCAAACATGACTTATTCAAATTGTTTCTGCATGATTAGACTCTCACTTGGTCCAGGCAGAGCTCCAGTCTGGGTCTCTGATTGAGGATTTCCAGGCGGTGTGTGGCCTGATGCAGCTTCTGATCACAGTTCCTGATTTGGACCGTCACTCTCTGTATGTCCTTTGTCAGATCAGAAATCTCATCAGAAATCTGGAAATAAGAAAAAAGCAACAAGAAAACAAGTTAACCTCCAAAAAAGTCAAGTCCAAAGGTTTTCTGGGTGATAAATAGATGGTTGTAAATTTCAAAATTGATCCAGTGAACTGACTCTTTGTCTGTCCCACGTCATGGTGTCCTGGATGTAAATAAGTTCATGAATCTTTTTTCTCAGGGTATATCCTGTGCTGCAGTGCAAGTGGTCCAGGTTATTTTTTTGCTGGAAGAGTCACGAGTCACGTGTGAGAGACAATCATGTATTAAAATGTACTTAAACTCAGTTCAGTTTTCCAAGTTGATTTGACTGTACGAAGATGAGGATGTAACTAGAAATGTAAGGGTTGACAATATGAATCAGAATATAAAGAATTAGAAGATCCTCTCTTTAGTTCCTTAAGGCTTAACATCTGAGATGAAATCAGATGGAAAAAATACTATACGCACTATTACTGTGTGGCCCTACATTCAGAGTTTTTCAGGATGGTCTTTGTGTTCTTACATTAGCCAGACAGTAGCGCAGGTTTCCTCTGAAGGTACAGCAGACTTTGATTAGGTTGTTGGCTATCAGCTTCAGGTTTTTGCAGTGAGACAGCCACCTGTCATGTTTCACATGGTTTGGCTTGTATTGGTCAATATGAAGACGGGAGCACTGGGTGTTTTGGTCATACAGGATGCATTTGGTGGTGAGCTGGGTGGCTTCACCTTTGTCACGAAAATCTGCCAGCAGTTGAGTGCGGATGTCCTTCAGAGAGCTGGAGAGGGGGGGGGGGTAAGAATTAAGATCAATATTGATTGAGTTTAACCTGAAAAACACTCACACCGGAGGAAAGAAAATTTAATAAAAAACCCTGGACACACACAGTAAAACATACACAAGACCTTCAGGAATCTTTAAACACAAACACACAGACACACTAATAAATATTTAACTGTTTTCTTTTTTCATAAACAGACATAGAGAAATGGATATCACTATCATTTATGTATCATTTAACTTATTTGAATCTGATTTTCACATGATGATTTTGAAATATTGTCCCAATTATATTTATGCCGATAGAGCATTTTGAATTGAATCAAGTGTGTTCCAAAAATATAATTTTTCAGTTTAAAAATAAGATCGGTGTAATGGATTTTATAGATCAGGAAATACTTACTGAGAGAAATTAGTTTGAGGTATACATAAGAACTTTGAATAACAAGGGGTTACTATGAATCTGATCAGTGTTACCTTATTTTTTCGAGCAGGACACAGATCTGCTTTTGGAGCATGTCTCTTATCTCATTGGTCAGTTTTTCTTCTTTTTTCAGCTCATTCAGGATGCGGCTGTGTTTAATTTCTGCTGCACAAATAATGTTAGCAAGCGGAACACAGTTGCTCAGGAGCTGACTGTACTGCTGCTTCTCCTGGAGGGAGCCCTCAGCAGTGCCTCTCAGCTGAACACAAGAACACACGAGAGCAGAGTTGAAGATATTTTTAACCAAAAGAGAGGTTAGCTGCTTTGATCTGTTGTGAGTAAGTCTCCTTCAGTCTCCTGCTGCTCTGTTGACCAGAGTTGTCCTCATTCTTTGTGCACAAAAAGTCACTTTTAAGGTGTTAAAAGGTACTGTACCATCTCCAAAGCAAAGATTTCCAGGTCCACACGGCTGATGCTCTCAGATATCTGCGCCTGCCAAACGCTGACTTCTGTTTGCAGAGAGCTGAGGTGCTTCATTGTGCTATGAGCAGCAGAGGGGAGCTACAAAAGAAAGTAAAATCTAAGGATGTAAAGGAATGTCGAAGCACTTGATAACATGAAAATGTAACTAAATTCCTCCTAGTCAAAATGAGCATTTAATATATCTACAATGACATTTTGCCAGACATCTGAAAAATCATTCTTCCTAGCGGGGTACTGGTTTAGACGAGTTCACCGTCCAGGGTTGGAGTCCAACCTGCAACATTTGTGTCATCCTCCACTCTTCTCTCAACATTTCCTATCACTCTTCACTTTCCTACCCAATAAAGGCAAAAGTTGCCCAACAAATATCTCAAAGAAAAACAGCTCTTCCAAGTAAATTGTGGATATCTGTAACTGTAATGCATGTGTAATTTAAACTGTGATGAAGTACAGTGAATGTAACTGAAGCTTTTCATTCAGGGTTTTCACATTTAACTGTGCATTCCTTGTGATAAACATTAGCTACAGCTAACCGGAAATGCTCTTGGTATTTAATTTAAATTGGGTACAACTTATTCCCACCCTTGCCACCAACTCTAACCACACCAGCAAAGTATCATTTCCTCTTATGCAGGACAGGCTCACGCTCTGTGTCCCAACTCAGGGGCTGAATCTTTCAATGGACACAGCCCCTGATAAAAAAAATACATCTTGATAAACACTTGACACACAAGAAAAATGCAAATATATTTAAATCAAATTCATTTATCAGACTACTTAGTTTGAAAAAGACTTCAGCAACATCATACGGCAAATTAACGTTCAAATGTATTGGAGGTAGGGTGAACTGTTCATTACCCGAGATAAATCTTCTTGCAAGGAGCAGACGATATCATCATCCCGATTCTGGACCTGGAAAGTCTGAAGCTGCGGCCTGCCGGTCCACAGGGATTTGTTGGCGGATATCATGGGCAGAGAAAACCTCAGATGGTCCTCTTTACGCTCACGACGTTGCCTAAAAGCAAAAAACAAACGGAGTAATTAAACATACCTCTATTTCTTCTTTAAAGTATTGTCAATATATTCAGTCTTCAACCATTCAATTCTGAGGAGATATGTTTTTGTAAAAGACAACATGAAATTAAGACAGTATGTTAAACCTTTTACTTACCACATTTTAGTTTTTCTCTTAAGTTTTCAGTCGGTAAGGGAGTGTATATTCAAACACTCAGACATTCTCTGTGGGATTACATTTGTTTTCATATAAATACAGGCTTTTCATATCTACTAAAACCAAATGTCAACAAGATATCATTATCCATGTTTGTTTTTCAATACTTTTTTTAGGTTTGAGAGGTAGAAAATCGACTAATGATATACAATGTTATCAGAAAAGATCGTCAGCCATTTATCTGCATGTAATCGGCAAAATCTTTCAAGTAATGCTTCGAAATTAACCACATAGCCTACTACAAGAAAAAAACACGAGAGAAAGAGTGTCTGGGAAGGCTATATATATATATAAACCTACGATAAAAAAGACTGATGAAAGCATCAGTCCGAAGTTAATGAGTGTACACAGTAAATAAATTAAACAAGCTGCAGCCTGCAGGTTACCACTGATATGATCACAGAAAAAACATTGTAGCTTTTAAACGCACAATATGTAAAACCCGCCGCCAGGGGGCTCTCAATCACAACATTAACAAAGCATGACGTCGAGGCTGGCGGGGCATCATGGGAGTTATTCTCTCTGCTACTCCACGCTTAATGTATAGATTGAAATAACTTCAGAAATTATGTTTTTATTGTAAATCTTAAAATCCTAGATAAGGAAACAACAAAAACTTTATTATATTCCAACAGATACCTATAAAGTTTAGAGTAAGACATCCTGTTCATTTTTTGATTAATTTCACATTACATTCTGAATGAAAACATCAACAGACATATTTTTATATAGTTTTATTGATGGTAATTACCCATGGTTTTAATTTTATCACTCATCCAGTAATAATCATGGCTTTAAAATTAAACTGACTTCCTTAACATCCAAAGTCACCCTCGTCCATTTAAACACGCAATAGAAAAATATATACTTAATACTTTGTACAATACTGGTTTTGGTCCAAACAAAAGTGGATCAGAAAAGCCAATATACCTTTAGTTATTAAAGGCTCTCCAATTTGCATTTAAGCTCCTTTTAAATGGATTCGGGCAACTTTGAATATAGGAATTTACATAATAAATTCTAAAGACAAAAATGCTGAATGCGGAGTTGGTAACACAAAAACTTCACAGATTAAAAAATGAAAACATCACTATTTACAGGTTTTTATAATAATATTCAAAGGCCAATTAAGAGAGAGAGAGAAAGAGAGAGAGAGGCAGAGAGATATAAGGGGAGAGCCTAAGGGCTCAGGAAGAGCGAAAGAGAGAGGAGACAGGAGGGCACAAAAAGCAAAGCAGTAGAGCGAACCAGAGAGGTCAAAGAATCAAACATGAAACAGAGGTTTTGAAAATATTCATTTACAAAGTCCTAAAGGAGTTAAATGATGGCGTAAGCCTCCGGCCCGGTCCATCCTCCACAGTGCATGGATACGTTTCCTCTTCTCCCAACCCTGCCTTCCTTCCATCCTCCCCTTGTTTTTGTTTTGAACATTCATTTGCTTGCTCACCTGCAGTTGCGCTTGCTAGCAGCCCAGGTGATAACTGTTTACATACGCACACCTACACACAACCTCAATATGTACAAAGAAACCAAACACACCTCAAGTCTGTACATAATGAGGGAAAAAAACAAGCACGCAGCATTCATCACAAAGATTACACGCTCATTCCTGTACATACAGCACACTGCACTGACACCATGGCTGCTTCTCCAGCGGCTTCTTGAATCCTGTAAGAGGAGACGTCTAAAACATTTCAGAGTAACCGCTGGAGATGAGCCGCACAGCTCTCACTACCTCTCTGCATAACACAGCACATAACCTGATCACCCATACTAATTAATACGATTTTGTGTACACGCACAACTCTTTAGATTTGCAGTTTTTGCCTTTGTAATTTTATTACAAAAAGTCATGCCTCAGTCTAGCAGACATTTGCCGTAGTTGAAAATATAGATATGACTGTCTTGCTTGTTAATCAGCAGGGGTCCTTGCTTGATTGTTGTTTTGTTAGTCAGTGTCTTTGTTTAGTCTACAGTTTTTTTTCAGGGGAAGTCCTGTGGGGTGGTCTCACACATTAATAGCTGCAGTCTACATGTGAAAACCTCTGAATAATCAGCCCAAACTCTCCCACCCTCCCACCCCCGAGTCCAGCCAGACCTCAGTGGCCCCAAGCCTTGGCCCTTCTTCACATATTCCTCGTCATTTCAGTGTCCAGTTGTCAAGTGAAGACCTTTTGGGACATCATTCAGCCTTCAGTGGGGGAAACAAGTCAGTCAAAGTCAAGTCTACTTTAAAGTCGGGTCCACAGGCCTCTACTTCCTGCGCCGCACAGCTGTCTTGATCTTGCGCCCGGCAATCGCTTGCTGTCCAGCAGGAGAGGCTGGAAAGGCTTTTGTTGCCCTGGAAGATAAAATCATCCAAAAGTAAAACACAACTGTCAGTCAAACAGAGTGAACAACAAAACTAAAGCAGGACAAGTCAAGGTTAACATTCTTAGAATTTACTGTTGTTGTGTATGTCCAATATCAGTGTTTGGTATTTAACAGTGTATTTTTATTTTTGCTCAGTTTGAAGACACTGAACACAAATGTTTTGCCATGCACATGTTGAGAATACACCACCTTGTGCATTTGCTTAGAAGATGCAACATACCCAATATTGAATGCGGGCGGTTGTGCAAAGTTGAATCCACCTCCGGTTGCTCCTGCCTGGGGTGCGATGGATGGGTTGGGAGCTGGGCCAGGAGAGGCTGCTGACCCTCCAAAAGTAAACACACCTGCGGCGGCATTTGTGGATCCGAATGCGCTAGCTCCTCCAAACTGAAAGCCTCCACCTAATAAGAATATGCACATTTGTTTGTTTTAACTCAACCTCCATTTGCTCATGAAAATAAAACTCAGTATCATAAGCAAGATGAAACAAAAATAAACTAAACTGTTCCAGCCACTTACCTGGTGCAGAATTTGTAGTTGCTCCAAATACAGGTGTGGAATTGGCCTGCTGTCCAAAGACGGGGCCAGAGTTGGGTTTGGCTCCAAAGGCAAGGGTCTGGGTAGGTGTGGCTGTGAAAGGGGATCCGAATGATGAGCCGAATGAAGGGGTCTGGTTGGCCCCAAATCCAGCAGAGGGGGCTGAGCTGAATACAAAAGGGGAGGAAGCTGCTGATGGAGCTGTCAGCGAAACAGAGAGGATCACAAAATGAATAGAGAATTTTAAAAGAGTCAATAAAACTTAAATGTCACTCATTCCCAAAAGAAAGCATAATACACATGCTTATTATATGAAACAACCACCACCAACAAATACAGACCTGAAGATGAATCAGCAGAGGGCACTGGTGCTCCAAAACCGAAGGATGGAGCAGCAGCAGGAGGAGCACCAAATATGAAGGGCTGAGCCGGGGCAGGGGCTGGAGTAGAAGTCACTGGAGCAGCTGATGGGGCTGGCGGTTGGCTGTCCTGACTCTGGCCAAAGACGAAGGATGCTTTAGCAGGAGGACCGTCTGTGGAGGTCACAGCAGGCTGACCAAACATGAAAGTGCTGGGAGCAGCAGAGGGAGCTGGAGCCTGAGTGGAGCTGCTGCTGCTGGTGGTGGTGGCACTGCTGAACAAACTCTGTGTTGGGCTGGAGGAGGACAGGGTGGTGGAGTCCGTGCTGTTGGTTGGATTATTAGCCATAAAAGGAAACGCTGGTTTTGGAGCAGCAGAAGAATCTGTGAGGAGAAAAAAATGTTAATGATGTCGACTATAGTACAGAAAATAAATGAGCAGTCAGGAATAAAAACATAAAAATAGATTTATTGTATAAAAAGATACGGTATATAGAAGTAAATATTTGAATAATTTAAATTGCAAACTAGTACTGTGGAGTTTGAAGTACAAGGGCCATGATCTGTTAGGTGATACCGCAAGAAGCTACTGAGTTTTAATAAATCATTAGTGTGATCAAATCATTTTGTAGCATCAAGATAAAACAGAATCGGCATCTGCTCCTTCAGTTTTGATTACTTTCCCAAAAATGCAGAAAAAGGTTTCAAACTGTCAATTTCTTCCTCTCAAGTTTTTGGTGTCTGCACAATTGGTTGAACTTCAACCTACGATTTGTACTTCATGGATGTACATCTAAATATAAAAATTATAATGTTGTTTTTTTACCTTAATTTTCCTGTTATTTCTTCCACTCAACATAAACAGTAATGTTATCTGATAACAACGCTCTCGTTTGGCTTAGTAAAAACCCTGAAGCTTGTTAACCACAGTGTGATCTCACAGTATGATAGGAAGAATCAAAAGTTTAAACAGACATGTCATCATGGTCTACATTTTCTTTGTTTACAGATTAACAGTTTAAGGTTACATTTTTGAATAACTGTAACCATCTCTGCATGTGTGTGTGTGTGTGTGTGTGTGTGTGTGTGTGTGTGTGTCTGCTGTGTTAGTTTTTGTGTCACCATGCGCATAGCATTAAAACGGTGTGCATATCTGAGATCAAAGAAATGGCTATATTTGTGAGGACCAGCCGGACACCAACCCCGGTCTGTTTACATTCCGGTTGATCGGTGCACCCATCAGGATTGATGGATATCTGGAATTCAAATTATGAGTAAGAAGTGGATGGTTGTTACATAAAATTATGTGGTTTTCCTAGTAAAATTCTCCTGCAGATGAATGTCATAGTGGACATCGGGAAATAAAGAGAAATAAAGTTTTAGATGTCTTGAAATACTTGTAAGAATGTGTGAACAAATGTAATTAAATGCTGTTGAGGGTATCTAAAATAAGTGAATTGTTGGGTTTGCTTCATTTCAATGTTAAAACTGCTTGCCATAGGTGGGCTGGACCAAGCTTATGAGGACACATTTTATAATCATTAATGCTTGGTGCACTGTAAGTTGCCTTATTGATGAAACAGATTAATTGGTCGTGTGCAGTTGGCAAGCAAAGTAAGTGTCAAAATGTTCTCTCACCAGTGGCACTCTTGTCTGCCGGCTTTCCAAAAGTATATGCAGGAGGAGGCTGTTGTGCAAGTGCACTAGGCTTGCTGAAGGAAAAGCCTCCTGTAGAGGCTGTGGCTGGAGCAGCGTCTTCATCTTTACTGGCAGCACCGAAGGTGAAGCCAGAGGGAACCGAGGCAACAACTTCCTTCTTTTCCTCTTGCTTCCCAAAATTAAATGTTGGTGCAGCTTGCTGTTTGTCTGGCTGCAATGAACCAAACGTAGAGACCCCTTGTGGTGTGGTGGTAGAGGTGGTGGTCGCCAAAGTGGGCACACCTAATCTCCCAAAGACGGAGCCAGTGGTTTTAGTTGTGGATGTGGATGAATTGGTGTCTGTTGATGTAATGTTTGATGATGCCACAGTTTCACTCTTTTCTTGAGAGGAAACAGGAGGAGTGAAACTAACAGAGGATGAAGTGGCAGTTTCAGATGTTTTCTCTTCAGGTTTTGGCAGTCCAAAAGAGAAGCCACCCTTGGAGGAGTTACTCTCCGTGTTAGATGATCCAGTTCCAAACACTATCCCACCGCTGGTTCCAAACTTAGACCAGCTTGCCGCAGGTTCAGGGTTTGACTTAGTGTCATCACTGGAAGCTGCTCCAAATTTAAAGTCCTCAGATGAGGTGCCAAATTTGAACCCTGATGTAGCAGTAGTGTCTTTTGAAGTGGTTTCTGATGTGGAGCTTCCAAATTTGAATCCACCTGAGGATGAAGAGGAATCTGAAAACGAGCCTCCAAATTTGAAACCTCCAGATCCGGATCCAGAGGTATTGTCTGATGTGCCAAACTTAATACCTCCAGAATTCGATGAGCCAAAGGCTGAACCAAAAGCTAAAAAGAATCAAAAGATAACAAAATAAATTAATACATAAAACAGTGAAAAGTGTAGATTAGGTGATTGTTTTCCCTTTTAAGCCAAAACCTAATGTTTTGAAGGACTTTGATATGAATATTTTCACTATTTTATTTAATGCTGACCAAAAGCTTTAACAGCATGCCATGTAAGAGAAATTCATATTCTATCCACCCAAAAACGACAGAATACCTTAATTATAAACTGAATACATCAATTAACCCCCAGACACTTGTTGCATCATTGCTAAGAGGGGATTCTAATTGTTTTACAAAGTTTAAATAACACTTAGCCTTAAAGTGATTTATTTCTCACATTCTGTTGCAAAAACCTAAAGTAGCTTTTTTTTGTTACCTTTGGGCTCCACTTGGGCTCCAGGTTTGGCTGCCTGACAGGCAACACACTGCACATCAGCAGCCTTATTCTGTACAAGACAGACATCACAATCCCAGGCGCCCTCTGGCTTCTTGAATGCATCTCCAAGCCCAAACACTGGAGCACTGCTAGCTGAGGAAGAGGCTCCTGCTGAAGATCCTGTGGATACCCCAGTTGTGTGGGTGAGAAAAGAAAACGCATTATTAAACTTAAATCTGTCATAGCTGTTCAGTCAATGTGACATTTAATGGACTCATTTGAAAAACAAACAAACCAGGAATTGTTTTTTTGTGTGTTGATAGTTTAAAAAACAATTATGGTATTGATATCTTTACCTGGTTTAGCGCCTGCACAAGCCACACACTTTGTGTCCTCTGCTTTGTTTTGTACACAACATGTCTCACAATCCCACGCACCCTCTGGTTTTTTGAACTTGTCTCCAAATCCAATAAACCCTGTAGAAACAGAGGCTGTGGGGGTGGATGCAGTCTTAACAGCTGAGAAGGCAGAAGGAAGAGTCAGTGAAGGTTTGAGGCCTGTCCCAGGTTTGGCCGTTTCACAGGCAACACACTTTACTGCATCAGGTTTGTTCATAACAAGACATGTATCACAGTCCCAAGTTCCTGCAGGTTTGGAAAACATCGTGCCAAAACCTGTGGTGGTTGTAGTGGTGGAGGTCGTGTTCACGCTGCTGCTCTCCAGCTCTACTGAAATGGCAGTTGACGGTTTAGAGTCCATAGATTTGGAAGAAGAGGAAATGGGCTGTGGGGCCGCACAGCAAACACACTTTGTGTCTGAGAGTTTGTTCTGCACCAAGCAGACATCACAGCTCCAGCCTGGCGGGGTTTTGAATAAATCCCCTAACCCTGTAGAAGGAGGAAGGGAGGAGGTGGTCGTGGTGGTTGATGTGAGGGAGGGGGCAGTCGACAGTGTGGAGGACTGCTGCAGGGTGTCGTCTAGGTTTGGGGAAGTCCGAGAAATGGGAGAGGCAAAGCCTTGACAGATAAATAAAGGATTCAAACCGTTAACAACCTTGTAAACAGGACAATGTAAAACAAAAACTGCAGTAATGAGTCAACAACACTAACCAGGCGCTTTCAGAAGATCCAGCACACTGCCCTGCTTCAGGGTCTTGGCTGGTTTGAAGGGTCCTTCAAAGTCTTCTGTGCTTTTACTAATTGCTTGCTTTGCTGTCAAAACATGAAACGTAAATGATCAAACTTTAATTCCACTTTTCTTCAGGGTGGCAAATGAAAAGCATCATAGCAACTGCTAGACAACTCTTACCTGCTGCTGCTATAGGAGTGGACAGATTCCCATTTGACATGGAGGGACCTAACTTTGCTACAGGTGCACTGAAAGTGAATCCAGCCTACAAACAGAAGAAGCATATAATTAAGATTAGTTTACTGGTTTTAAAAAGTTTGATATTAAACCATTAAAAACATTTTTTAAAGAAGACTTTTACTTACGGAGGGGGAAAAGGATGGAGGACTAGCAGCAGTTGCTTTGACAATAGGGGAGGAAAATGTGAAAGGTACACATGGAGGAGTCGAGGCCATCTGTGGCTCCTGGGAGGACAGGACAATCAGTAAAATGCTTCAGGAATTTCCTCAACCATTATTTTAGTAATTGTATCTTTTTTTTTTAAATTACATTTTGTAACTAACCTTATTTGTTTCCTTAGTGGGAGTTACAGGTGTGACATTGGGGACAATGCTGATGGTAGTGGATGTGGTGGAAGGTGGAAGAGGGGAGGTAAAGCTAAAGGTGGGCAAGGCGGAAATGCTGATGGGAAGTGAAATTGATGGAAGGTCTGGTACCTCAGCAACCTTAAAGAAGAAAACCAGCTTGAGTATCTTTGGGAGCCTAAATTCAAGTTAGAACACATTCCATACTTTTAAATAAAATACATTAAATGCTTCTCTTTATACTAGTTTATATTTCCACCTTATGGTGATACAAGATAAATCCCTCGATGGTTTCAAAATGCAGGCGTGATTTTGGACAGGATTTATAACTGTTATCTCAGCCAAATCTGAGAGTAGGATTAACATGACCCTGTTATAAAAAGTGTTACATCTGTTTCTTCAATGGAATAAATCCAGGAAAACAACAACATCAATCTTAAAGAAATAATGAACAAAAATAAAGTACTATCCCTTACCTCGTCATCTTCAGGGCGTTTAGAGGAAGGACGTGTTGAAGTCCTCTCCCTCTTTATCTTGCCCCCTCCAGAGCTTGCACTAGAGGCTGCGGGGGTGCTGGACAGGGGATAGGCTGGCACACTGTAACCTATTGTGCTAGAGGTAAAAGTGCAGACAGGAAAAGGTGAGTGCATGAAACAAGGTATTTACTGATAGAAGTCAAGCATCCAAACAAGAACAACAAAAAAACTTGATGTTATCAAAGAATGTTTTGATTTGGCTTTAATGCCTCGCTTTGTTATTTGGAAAAAACATAGTTAGCATATTTTAGAAAAATGTATTCCCATGGAAACTATTCCACACAGTAAGAAACACAAATTAAATAAAAATGTTTTACCTTTGAGATGGTCCTGAGGTTGATTCAGGTAGCTGTGGTGATTGTCTGGTTGGCTAAGTGAACAAAACAGCGTGTAAAGTTTATATCAAACTGTCTTTGACATGAGACAAAACAATGCCATGGTGTGTAAATATGCAGAACAGATTTTCTAACCGTTTCTCTTGGGATACTTTCCACAGCTCTGCTCAATCCTCCCGGAGTCAAAGTCGGCCTAAATGACACAGAGCGGTTTCCTGACACCGATGCTGCAGCAGGGACCATCAGTTTCTGCACCGGTGGGAGGGAGGAATCCATCTAAGATGTAGAGAGAGGAGCAAAACATGCAGACAAGGTAAGAATCAAAATTAATGATGGTGGCTGTGCTAAATTCTTTGTCTCGTTCTTGGCTCATTTGATATAGTTTTAGTCTCCACGATGCTGAACTTTTATATTACACTATTTCCAGAAGAAAATGTATATCAGTGTTTTCCTCGAGGCCCTAACAGGGTCAACAATTACTGAAAAATAAAATAATAAAAAATAAAATGGCTACATGGAACTATTTAAACACACAATTCTGATGGGCCTAAATCAGGATTTTTGTTTGTGAGATTAATAACCATCAGCCAACACATAGTCAATCCAAATATCAATACCAGCCAGCCACCAGATAGTGGGCTTTCCTGTTTTGGACCTGAACAAGTCAATAAACCATTGTTAGGGTTACACGGCAGCTGCCACAGTTGGAAAGGCCTGACAGTCATTACCGAGGTCAAGTCCAGTCCAGAGCTGGCACAATGTCACAGTGCCATAATCTTCACACACACTCTATACATCTCTAGCCAAGCTTGCTCACAAGTACATGGCATACAGTGGAGAACAGTTGTGTCCCAGCCGAAGAGAATTGTGTTAACAGGTGTTAGAAGGTCAAGAGAAAGTGGGACAGAAAATGACAGGAGGACAAACCCACACAAGTGTTGGGTTTGTAGAAAGATGTCTCTGTTCCTATCGCAAAGGCTTCTGTGCGTAAAGAACACTGGACAGAAGACACAAGTGAAGTTGTTTGGCCGATGTGCAAACACAAGATTTGGGTCATTCAGGGACACGTGGTTCGTTATAACAAAAATAAAACCCTAGACTAACTGTAGAAACAAAATCTAAATGTTTATTACATAAGAGATTGTCACAATCTTTTCAAAATCTCTTACCCGTTTCTTTTTGGACTGGAAAAGTGACGAATCAAGATTTGTACCATCCATTGACTGCAAAGAAATTAAAAAAAAAAGCTGAATACTGTCAAAATCCTCAGTGAGGTTTCAAATGATTTAATCTAAGTGTTTTTCTCATTGTATTCATAAATATGTTACTGCAATAAAATGAATACAATCTTTTTAATTAGATAAATAAATCTTACTGCTGAAAGCGGGGATGAGGCAGCGGCTGGAATTCTCCTGGCATCCTGTGGAAGGAAAAACATGTTTAAAAAAAAAAAAAAAAAAAGGTAATTATGATGATTAAACAGGGACATTGTTGACAACTTATGAGATAAAGTTTATATTATCATGTTATTCGCAAAAAATCAAATGTCTGACCACTACTACACTTTGACAATAAATGCATCTGTAAAAGAAGAGTGTGTGTGTGTTTACTCACAGCCAGTGGGCTCGACATGCGTTCCAAGGACTGCAGAATGCGTCTGGCTGTGGCACTGGTCACCCCACAAGGCTGAGCACCAGCAGGCTTTGCCTTGATCATTCTTCTCACAGGGGCCTAAAGACAAAGTGAGCTAAGTTAGTAGAGGTGCAATGGATCACAAATCTCACAATCCACAGATTTTTTTTTAGAGCAGCCAAAAGAAAAAAGAAGATACTTTTAACTTCACTCTTCTACACCTCAGCTAGCCATGAGTCAAACTGTGCATTGACAAAGTCCACAAAAAAACTCCTTAAAAATATATTCTAAAAGACTTAATATTCTGCCAATTTGTACAGCCCATCTTTATGGTGCCTACACACACTACTTAAACGCTGCCTTGTTATCACTGAGATTCTGCACAAAGATGTAGCAGCAGAACATTTCTTTCACACCATATTGATACATTTTCAATCAATCCGTGGATCACATGCGGCCCAATTTGTGGAATGTGATCCCATCAGATCCACGATCAACTGTGATGCACCACTGTAACTTATTCTCCAGTTACATTCATAACATTAGTAAATTCCCCTCCATCAGTGTCAGTGAAGTTCAGATAAAACAGGGAACAATATAGCTATTTACTTCCACACAGTTGCCTCTTTCTTGCAAAAAAAACCAGGGAGGAACTTGGTTGGAACAGAGACAGGTGGAAACAACAAACTCTTAAATATCAAATATATACAAAACAACATTTCTGTTATTGTTCAGCCAGACACCAGTTTGTTTGTTAAACCTATATGATAAAAAAGTGAACAATTGTTTTTGATTTTATTGAAACCAAACCAGCCAGAACACTTAAAGTGCAGAAACGTGAATCAAACTTGTTTTAAACCAAGTGTGCTACTTTAACAACGTGATTAATCAAAATGTAAACATAGTTCTCTAGTCTATATGGCTCTCAATAGCTTACCTGGTAAGGTGTCCCTGGACGCGTGCGAGAGCTCCTGACTGCCGCTGCCCCACCGTACGTTGTCTTCCCAGGGTAGAAGGGTGAATCTCCAAGATGGCTGGAGTTTAGCGCTGTACTGTTGAATGTTGACTGGAAGAGAGAGGTTCAAATCAAACTGGGGCTTAGCATTATCACATCATTTTACTTCTAATTAGTGAATGTGATGTTCTGATCCAATCTTTTAGGGTTCTGGTACTGATCCAATACCTTTGCTTTGGGTATTTGCGAATACTGAGTACTGTTATAAATATATAAATGAATAACCTATATTCCTCTGTGAGGAATAGGCTGGGAATTATTCATGTGTAAAGCAACGTTAGCTTTTAGCCTGTAGCGCTGTGCGCTGACGTCATAGCTCCGGGTATCTGTTGGAAAGCTTGTAGTTTTTACAGCGATTTACTCTCCTGAGAAGCTTTCTCATACTTTCTTAAAAAGGGTAGGCAGAGCGCAGGGAAAAAAACAAACACATTTCAATGCCACTTGTTTTTATCATATACACTGATATTAACAGTATTTTACATTTTTGTGAGTTTGCCTACCCAAATGTTAACAGGTAGTGAGTTATTGTAAAAGAGAATTAAGCCTCTTTGTCAAATAAGGGTGGGCTGGTAACAAATTTAAATGAGCAAACTTTTGTACAACCAAAGGTTACAGAACTGGACTTGAGTTTTATCACACTATAGGATTAGACGATATACTGTTGAATTAAAAGCCTTTTATAATAAATCTCCAGAGAGTTTAAATAATTTTGTAAACTTTTACTGAATGATAAAAACTCTTGACTGTCTTTCTCTCTCTCCCTCCGTCAGTGACTGGTCAAGTAGAACTGTTTACCCTTCAATTGTCAAGATGTTAAGTCTATAATGTACCCTGTGATGCATTCCCATCATCATAGATACGCAATTGAGCTATTTTAGACAGTATTGGACAGATACCCGATGCTACGATCGGCTCGGTGCATTACTACAACTAATGGAAATTAAATTGGGGTTTTTTTCAAGCAGGAAACAATTAAATAGTTTTTAGTAGCAAAGAAAGACACTGTCATGAACAAAGCTGCATATTAATCCTGCATTCGTTGCAGTAATCTTGTTTTTAATTCACTGAAAAGTTGCCTGAAACAATGACAGTATGTAACGTAGCGAGCTCAGACTTGAAACGTGGCTTTGAAGATTGTTTTAATAGTTTTATTTATTGTTTTACCGGGTATAAATCTCAGTCTGAATGCACACTAAAGCAGATTGGCTATTATGAGTTGGTGAGGTGTGGTGACTGGCATGCTGCCACGCTCATGAAGAGTACACGCTAGCATGTTTATCATACAAGTAAAGATGAATGCAACATATTGGGAACTGTCTGGCAGACTGACAGTAACTTCGATTTTCCTGATAGTTTGTCAAGGAGAAAAAAACAATTTTGAGTAAAAACTTGAGCTAGAGCTATGAAGAATTGATAAGAACAAAATGTGAAAAGGCTGTGGCCTACATGCATCCCCAAAAACAAGTTCAAGAGAGATGTTTTAAATCCAAGTGGGTCACTCATCTAAAAGGCACAGTACTATTAGCTCACAAAAAGGTAGGACGATGAGATTTGCTCTTAATCTGAGTATTGATGGATAGACACAAATATACTCACATTGGAAGAAGTTCCAAATACAGACAGGTTAAAAGCAGGCCTCTTTAGACTGGACTGGGCAGGATGAGACCCTGAGCTTGTTCTGTCTGTCTCAGGGGACCAAAGTTGGGGAAGTGATGCCGTTTTAGAAGTAGGGACATCTGTAAAAAGAGACAAAAATAAGACACCACTAAAGCGATGTGCATTTGATCAGAGAATGAGGTTTCTATAAGTCACTCTGTGTTCTCAATATGTAGCTTGTAACTGCATCTGTGAAGTTTGTATCTCTCCTGCAGAATGTGTTACGCTTACAGTGAAAACATCACATTTCCTGATAATTCTCTCATAATAAAAAGGGGTTCAACAACATAAGTGTTTTTTAAAGTGGGGTTTTATTAAGGATTTGTCAGATATAAAATGTAATTATTGATAAATAAACTAAGCTTCAAACCCTCTTCAAGATCACTATTTTGTAATAAGTATGTTTGATTCTGCTGTATTTGCAACTAAAGAACAAACATCCTTCAAGATATTTTGTTGGTTTTGCCTTTTTTTAAGGATCACACATTTGAAACCAACCAAGAGGCACCAGAAAAGGCTGAAAGGGGGTTAGAAGAAATTTATTTAAAATTGAGAAACAATTGTTGCGGAAATAACTAAAATACAAGAAAGGGATGTACAACAAAATGCATGGACTGCAATGTCTAAGATACTTGTTCAAGCTTAATGATATATCCATGCTTTCACCACGATTGCATTGTGCAAAAGAAAACATCATATTTTTAAGCCAAATTAGCTTCATACTCTTAAATAAATTATTGAGAATTTCGGTTGGTCACTTGAAAACCATTCAAGTAAGATCTACGTATGCAACTACAAAGTGAGCAAATTTTACACAAAAAATCTTATTTCATCAAGTTTACTGCCATCTGTTAATCGTCCATCTCTTACAACGAACGTGATCTGATATACATTGTGGAAAGTTGCACATCACTCTGATTTGTCCCTTTATTATTTATTTGTTATATCTTAACTGTTGCACCTTTCATCTCATTCTGTATATATCCAGGTATGTCACAAGAGAAAAAAAATATCTCAATATGCAAATAAAGAAAAAAGCCTTTACCTTTGTCAGAGGCGCGGGATGAGAAGCCGCTTGTGGTGGAGATGTTATCATCTTCATGCTGTGAGAGGTTGTCCTTGATTTCTTTGACCAAGGAGAAGCCAGTGGAAAAAGGTCCAGGGGCTGAGGAGGTGGATGGTTGAGAAAAGAGGCTGTTTGAAGCACCTAGAACTGGTGAGGAGGCATCCAGCGGGGGAAAGTGGAGATGGGAGCGACTAAGAGGAGGTCGAGAGAGCACATATTCCTGAAAATTTAAAGAGGCTCGGCTCGTTGAGGGCTCTGTGCAAGACAAAAAGAAGCCAGGTAAGAAAAGCGGTGCAGAGGAAATTGTTCAGTTCTAATCCAAAATTAATTCCCTCACTCAGTTTTTATTTTTGGGACTTAGTGAGACCCTCACCTGTGTTACTGGTGCTTGGCTCTGGGGAGTCCCGTCCATCAAGAGGAAGAGGTCCCTCTTCGCTCCCATTTGGAGGAGGTGGAGGCAGCTCACAGTTCTGATCTGTCCCCTGTCCAGTACCTGCTCCTTCAGGAGTATCTTCATTCTTAAAGTATTTCTGCAGCCAGGAGGGGACGATGCTCTTAACTGTGTCTGTAACTCGACTTATAAGCCCCGACTGTTGCTGACAAAGACAGAAGAGAGGTAGACAAAACAGAAAACCATTAACTCAGGCACTTGAGTATACTCATTAAAGAATTTAATCAGCCAATACAAGCTAAAACAGTTCATATTTTTTGTCTATACAGGGCTGTATGTTGCACAACTTAGAAAATTGGTCTGCTAGAAATGATTTTACCTCATCGCAATCACAGAGACCTTTTTTAAAGGTCCCATATTATACCTTTTCTGGTTTTATATGCTCTTTAGTGTGTTTTCCAAGTGTCCTGTGCATGTTTAGGCACATCTATGTGCAAAAATTCAAAGTCCTCAGAAACGCAGCTTCTTCTACGTCCTTCTGTTAGCTGTAGCATTAGCTGCATGTAACGCTCGGTTCTAGCCCCCCTCGATAAAAATCTGTCAGATCTGTCTGTGAGATCACTGATCTAAGCCCATTGGCTCGTTGTGGCAAGCCCAGCAGCTCATGTTGAAATTTTCGAGAGGCGCGCTGAGCAACTGACCAATAACGACAGAGCGGATCAGTAGACCAATCAGAGCAGACTTGGCCCACGTGGGGTCTAACAGTGGGGGCTCAGCAGAGCGTAGCTGACGGACTCAGAGCGTAGAGGGAGCAAGGAGGAGCAGTACATGAAAAAAGACACTTTTTTCGGACTTTAGCTATTGTGAACGTACAAAAGTAGGTACATAGATTAAATATACGAACTAGGGGTGCAGAAATGCAAAATGTTCTCTAATCGATTACTCGCGAGTACTCGAGTAATCGTTTTGTATCTTTTTTTTCCTGTGATTCTTTTCCTGCACGGGAGGCCCCAACTATGACGCAATGCCGACTGTATCTATTGATTAATTTGAATCTTCGGGATTTGAATAATTGTTAGTAAGGGCGCGGTCACACTGGCCATCCGTACCGTGCTGTACCCAAGCACGATTGCCCCCCCGCAGCGACATTTCCCTGCTGGCCGCGGTCACACTACACGGGACTATCCGTGCCTAAGCACGATTACCTCTTGTACATAACGTCTTAATACAACACATGCACACTTTATGTTATTATAAAGCGTGCTCAGTTTACAAACAAGCGGACGAGAGAGAGAGAGAGAGAGAAAGAGAAAGAGATGCGCAGTGGAGTCCGCGTCTGCACATCAGAGAAAAACACAGAACATGACAGCTACTTTTCTGACTTTACAGCTTATTTTAAGCCATTTTAATCAGACACAGCAATTAATTAATTGTTCTCCGATGTGCAGGCGTCCGCGCGGACTCACGCACAGAGCGCGAGTCCGCACATCGGAGAACAACACAGAGCATGACAGCTACTAAGAGGTCTTTGTATTAACATTCAAATATGACATTTCTTACTTCAACAGACAACAAACCTCAAATAAAACTTCACACAGACATATCTTCTGACCGTTTTAACACTTTATTATAATTAGAGCAGTGAGTGTGGCGAGCGGACGTGCAGACCTCAATGCGCACTCATCGCACGTTGAAGCTGTTTTGACAGCAACATTCTGTTAACAAAGACTACAGTCTGCAGTGTAGAGCACACTTTACTCTGGTAAATGAAGTTACAATAGAACAGGTGAACAATTTAAGTGTCTGTCTGTTTCATCTTTCTCCTCTGTGCGTAATAACACACTCGGTCAGTCTCGCTCGTCCGTCCGCTATGAGCTATTTCTCCCTATAAGGTTGTTCTGTTTTGTAGTTATTAAAAGAATAATCATCTAAAATTCCAAAATATAGGAAAACATCTAGTTATGCTGCTCTGTCCTGGATGATCAAACGTCATTGGTTTAGCGGAGTAAAGCGTTAATCACTGAAGTGAAAGTCCTTCTTTTTCTGTGGACTAAAAAGACAATTTGAACTGAACTTTCATAGATCATATTGCATATTTCGTTTATTTGGGACTTTTTGTTCATTGTGAATTCATAAGGGGGTTAATTAAAGGGATATTTTTGTCAGGGTAGCAGCGTACGGATCAACAACGGACGCGTTTCAGCACAGAGCCTTTATCAGCGCTTTGTCATCTATTTTCTTTTTGCGCTCGTGCTCCTTTTTTTCTGTATTGAATTAGGCCTATCCTAGAACCCACAATGCAACAAGAAACATTTACAAAAATGTGGACTACAAAACGATTATCGATTACATTTTTTTTGTAACCGATTATTATTTACTCGGGTACCCGAGTACTCGTTTGCACCCCTAATACGAACCCCAAAAAGGGCATAATATGGGCTCTTTAAGAGAGGGAAAAATAAGTAATGTAACAGAATGATCACAGACATTTAATTTATTCTGTAACAAGTTTTCATCACAGACTTTAAACCTTTGTAGCACCACAGCTATGGGCAAAAAAAGTTAACCTTCAGCCCTATTATAGACTTAATTGATTAATTTGTTGATAATCTATATGTTCCAGTAAGGATGTACCTAGCAGCTGATTTCCTAGAAACCTAAACAGACTAATCAGACTGACTAACCCACTAGTCTAAAGTTAAGAAACCACTCGGAAAAAAGTCAAATGTGTGTGGCTGGCTAGTGTAAAAAGTACTAGCACAACCTGTTGTTTCATTATCTTGGGAAGCCAATATCGTAAATTAACTCCATTAATTGCCCAGGGTGCTGTGATTCTTAAAAATGATTTATAATAATACATAAACAGTTTTCAAGTCATTCTCAAATAAAACCGTTAAGACTTTCGACATACAAACTAAAAGCAATGAATTCTGTATTATATTATTGAATCAGCTAAAGGCCCCTCTTGCAAAGAGATGCCATTTCTGCTCCCAGTAACAAAGCACACAACTTTCAGTGTGACAGAATCAGGTCGAACACTGTATATGTTTCTGTGAAGTAGTGAGACACTGGTCAGAACTGTACTGAGGGTGAGTGCTGCTGAGTTACTGGATATTATCCATTAACTATGTAAAGGTGTGCCGGCCTTAGAGTTAGGTCACCATTATTTCAAAAAGATTTAATTTGAAAACCTGACAGTTGTTGCTGCTTCCTGTTTGTATTCAAAGCCAGCACAATGCAATGCCAGGTTTACTACAGCTTTGTGTAGCCTTAAACATAATACCAACAACTAGGGCTGGGAAATTAATCGAAACCGACATTCAGAACCTCTAACTGACGTAATCTTGCCCATGTCGATTATTTTCAGGGCTGAGTCACATGACGACACGTCCAATCCGCAATATGGAAGCAATGTCCGTCGTTTGGACACATTTTGTCTTTAGGGAAGACGACACCCAACAAAGAAGTCAAATGTAAACACTGCGGAAAAACTGTGTGCAAGAAATGCAAGTTATTTATTTTCTACCGTTTTAGAGAAGTTAATTTTTACTTAAAAACTAAAATGTGTCGTTTTCATTTCAAGTGATGCTTTGAATTCAGTTCAAAATATTCAATAAATAAGCACAAAATAGTTAATTAGATATTCACTCTTTCATTAGAAAAATATCCCAGCTTTAATAGTTGAGCATATTTACAGAAGAGACCATGTCAGTGAACTATGAGGGCAAAAAACAAAAACAAAATAATAGTTCATTAATCGTAATCGATGTAAAATGTTCAATTAATTGTGATGTTGATTTGAGGTATCTCCCAGCCCTAACAACAACAATACTATTAGTTATGATAATAAAAATATTGGAATCAGTATCAGTACATAGGTATCGAAATTGGCTCGGAAAAAATGTGGATCGGTGCATCTCTAGTTTTCAATAAGGCTTTCAGCGTTAATAATAAAAAAATACTTTCCCTATCAAAAGGAATGTTCCAAGACAAATTATTACAATGGTAGGGCCAGTGATCTTGAAAAGCCACTACTCACATCAGTGTAATTTTAATGTAAAAGCCACCACAATGCTAGTTTACTTAGGATCTTATAAGCTATATTTTCAGGATTTAATATAACAGCATTTCTGCTGTGGACAGGGTCATGTAAAGAAGCAACCTATGATCGACTGTCATTGCCCTCTCTGGATCATCAAGTTAAGCTACTGGACGATTTTAATTTACCAAAACACTAGAAGACCAGTGCATCTATACAAAAAGTAGTACACATAAACATGAAGAGTGTGTACCCTAACACCTGATCAACAGGGAATGAAAAGAGAACCTGCTAAATGCAAGGTAAATGTTGGCTGGGGCTGTGTAATAGGTCGTTTCAGGTAATAATACATTTCATATGTAAAATAAAATAAGACACTTCTATAAAAGCTGACTCTCTCTCTCTCCCTCTCTCTATATATATACATACACACACAAACACCATTTTTTATAAAGATATTCAGCTTTTTAGGTATGCCTAGCTGAAAATGACCAGTGTTAAACCATGTATTGTGTTCAAATCTTTTGACCCCATTGTATCAGTGAAGGGAGAAGACAGAGATTAACAATATGTATTCATGTAAAAAAACAAGTATATACAAAAAAGCGAGTTTCTATCTTATTAATTAATATACAATCACAACATTAATTTGTATTACCTTATCACCAATGTCAGACTTAAGCTACGTCATGGCTTATTGTGTGAGATACAAAACACTTACCACTTACTTAAAATTTTAGATCAGTTTAAGAAGAATGAGTTTCCATCAAAGTATTGCTTACAAGATTCACCTAAAAAAATACCTGACGAGTGTTGTCAGTATCTGCACTGTTATTAAAGACACGTGTATTTATTTGACTCACTGACATTATTGTAAACAAACTCGTTCATACTTAATCAAATTATTCTACGTGATGAAAATAGGTAAACAGATCTTTCATGATGTACCAACACATATCTTGTCACCAGTAATATGTATGATGTGTTTTTCAAGCCAACATAAGCCGGCAGGTGAACCATGTGGGTCCTCGACCAGCCAATGCTTCCTGCGCATTACAACTGGACGAGATTTTGCTAAGTTAGCTAACCAAAAGATTTGCGATAGGGGATCAACATAGTCTTCAAATCAAACCCCATTGAGGCGACCAATAACTTTGGACAGACGAGATGTAACACAAAACAACAATGTCAGTTCAGCCGGCGACTTAAGAACCGAGGACAACAATGCGTTTCTCGCCTTTGATAGCTAGCTTTAGCTACATCAGCTAACACATCTACTTCCTAGCTTTCCGCTAACTTTGCTAGCGGCTAAATTCGTAGTGGGAGTTTAAATGTTGACCTTTATTTATCCAGACGCCAGATACATATTCTAAACGACTCACTGAGCTGTGATTTGACCTGTCAAGCCCGTCTGATCTGGCTAACTCATAAGAAAGCTTGCTAGTTCACTAGACTGTAAGGCTAGTTCATTAGCATTTCGCGGACATGCTATCAGCGCGTGGAGGCCACGAGCGCTAATGGCAGGCCGTAAAATGTCTCCAACAAAACAATAACATGAGCTATGAGATACTGCCACTACAGTCCCTGTAATGAATTTAAAAAACACGTTTGCCACGAAAACTTTCATTTGTTTTACCTGCTTATTCTTGGCGTAAGGTTTAGAGGCGATGTGATATCTTCTGCTTCTAATTTTCCCTCCACCCGTGGCCGCCATGGCTCTGTCGTCTGAGTGTCTATCGGTGTTTCGGCGCCGGATAGCTGTCATCCAGCACAGCGGCCACTTACTAAGCACTATGGGAAATGTAGTTGCTAAATATAACAATGAGGTTCCCTTTTAACCTCTTGCTTAGCCCCTCATTGCCCTGACATGGGCTAATTTTTAGTGCTTAAATTCATAGGCTTTCTATCACTTTTTTTATATGTTTAGTCATATTCTGGATCAGTGTATAAATCAGTAAGGAGAACACGATTCTGCAGTCATTTTGATTTGAATGAAATATTTGTCATTGATCATTTGTGAAGGAAAACTGAAGAAGAATGCATTAATGCTGCTTCCAGCTTTAAATTTCAGGAAGTAATTTTTGAGCTTTTGGAATTTCTAATGCTCTATTGAACAAGCCATTACTCAATTCATTTGTTAAAACCATTAGATGAAAACAACAAATAATTAAGTCATTAGTTGCAACATTACATTTTGTTTTCATCCACTTCTATCCACTATTGATTAAGAAATTCGTTTTTTAATAAAATAGTGTCAATTTGTAATCACGATTATATAATGAATGGCAAGTGAGATGCCACAGCAGTTACAGCATCAGCCACTGCACACATCTCAGGGGACACAATGACAGTGAAAAAGAAAAGAGTGATTTGATACTTTAATTGTGTGTAAAAACAAAACAAGCAAACCCTCATGTACAAAATCACAAATTAGTAGCTTAATACCGAGTAAAATCAATGAATAAAAAAAACCCTTGTTTTTTTATTACAATAAAGTAACTGTGGTCTTTAATGTAAGGCAAGAGGACAAAAACCCTGGAATCAACATATTGCTATAAAAAGTTACATTCAAATAATACAAATTCAATAAGCGGACATTAATTAACATTGTTCAACATAATGGAAAATTGTAAAAAATTCTTACACTTACAACAATGCATTATTCAACAGTATTAAAAATAGCTTACATTGACCTGAAGATAACATTTTTATATTATCTAATTAATTTGGATCATTTGATCAAAGTGATTATCCTCTGCTTTTGAAAGTCATTATAATGCTTTCACATTACGTGTCACAGTGTTTTTGTCAGTACAACTATTACGCAATATTCACTTTGCCCTCGTAAAACAAACACCCACATACATAGCTCATAACGGCATACTGTGTAAATAAGTAATAATCACATCAATTAAAGAGTTAGAATAACATGTTAAAGCTGGTTTAGTTCAGTAGCACTTGCTTAACTCTCTTTTTTGGAGAGGACAAAATCCTCTTTAATTTAAATTAAAGAAGTAATGTATATCATACAGACAAGTACAAAATCAAGTATTTTTTGATATAAATATGTAAACAAATGTATCAAATCAAATTACTTGTAAAAAGTTGTAGAAATACATTTGTGACCTTCAGATTTGTAGTTAAGTACAAAGTAACTTTTGAAAAGACACCCATCAAAATGGTTAAGTGAAAATAAGACTAGCTTGCTTGTTTTTACAGTGCAGGTCACCTTCTCTTTCAAACCCAGTGTATAATAATTGGTTATTAAGTTCAGTTTAAAAAAAGAAGACAAACACATTTTTTAGCTTGTAAAACAGTGTTAAAGATCTGTAAGCAGTGGTAATGCTACAGAGAATAAACAACCCAATCTGCAAATCTATAAAGCTGTCAGCTCATGTTTATGTTTACCTCTTAATATTTACAGAGTATGGTTGACCTTCTGACAGAGCTTACCATCTTGCAAGCTTAGGGCATGGTTTTCTTTAGGAGTCCATCTTACACCTTCATGCAACTTAACAACGTTAAATCTGTAACAATTAATTGCATAGTTTTCAACAGAGGCTGAGAATTATCTGTATTAGTTGTTTATTGTCTCTTTCCTCCATGGCCATTCATGAATCGATTCCTCCCAGCAGCTCTCCTCCGTTTTGTTGGTTGTAAACTTCTTCCCGATTCCCTCTGAGCTATGGAGGGAAACAGATATCTTATGAACATTTAAGATGGAGTTTATGAAAGAGTTGTAACAAATCTGCCTATTATGAGACTGACCTGGGGCACCATCTGGGACAAACTCACACAAGTCCAAAATCCTGCTGTCATCACAGTCCTCAGTCTGTACAGATAAGCTCTGTAGACACATGAAAGCTCAGAATGTCTTGTATTTCTGAACAGCAATGAAAAAAAACTGCACAGCACTGAAAAGTAATTACAAACTAAAAAGCAGAAAACGTTTTGCAACCTTTTCAGATGGTAAGCAACAATGAAATATTAACAAACCTAACATTAAACTCCAAATATATGTAGTATAGTGTAGTTTATTTAAGTTTTCAATCAATACCCCAAGCAACCACTTACCTTCATTTTATTTTGTTCATACCACACCATCCCATATAAACATAGAAGAGTGATAAGTGCCTGAATACGGAAGAAAAGAAAAGAAAAAACAGTGTTGTTAAACATTTTTTTTAGTTTTTATCCAACAGCATGGGAGAAAAAAAAAATCTTAAAGTCTGCAAGTGGGCTGAAAAAGTGAGCAGAAAAATAGAAATCCCAAAAGTTTGAAATGCTACAAACAGCTTTATTTTTGGTAGATTAGCAAGACTGGACTTGAAACACAATATGATCTTAGATGGCATGATCTCAAAAGCAACATCCTTACAAAGAAATATGCACCCATTAACCATTGTGTAAACTCATGGGCAAAAGGTCAAATCAGACTTCTCTGAATTTTCATATATTGTTTTACTTATAAAAAACAAATAGAAGAGGTTTTAATAGCACCATAACAGTTATTTTCAATACTAGATTACGATGGTGGTATTCATTCATAGTGTACAAAAAGTGCAAAGCAGAGATAATCATTTTTACAAAAGAGACTGAAACTGCATCTCTTTTGGTCTTCTCTTACCAGACAGAGCAGCCACAGAAGCACAGAGCGAATTTGTGTCTTGGAAAACAAGTCGTGACTAAATTTCACACATGCAAGCGCCTCGAGGAAAGCAATAGCCCTGAGGGTGAACACATACATGTTAAAAATGATGAAGCAGTGCTGGAAATTTGCACAAAAACACTTAACAATGGCCCCCTCTCTTGGTAACTCTATTTCATTGCACTAGGGCTAAACACCTGTGGCATATGCAGTCCAAATGCTGTGCATCAATAATCCTCAACAATTAAACCCATACAAATATCCTCTCCCCATGCTGCTGTTGGAGACTATCTTTTTTATGTTTAAAGACAGTGAACCTCAAATGAGAGAGTGGCCTCAATGTTAAGTATTTTGTGCAGACTGAGAGGGTCTGTTGCGTTGCTATAGAAACTGGAGCAGACTGAGGGCATCAGCAGCTTTGTGTCTGAGATGGGGTCAGGAACTACATCACAATATTTATTGAATTCCCAGTTTAATCAATTTCAGTGAAGCCTCTAACACTAAACATTCTAGCCTGAATAAATATCATTAACAAAATGTAGAATTTTACTGATTTTTATTGCGCACATTCCTCCGTAACCTTTATTACTGAAAAAACTTTCAGGCAAGAAAACAGCCGTGGTTTTACTCAGGCTGCTATCAGAAATGCTGAGCTAAATTATTCAAATTAATAAAAAATAAAAATAAATTAAAAGCTAGTTTGATATTCTTTCAAATAATTACTACTGGCTTTTCAAACTATAATTAATGATGCAGCTGCCAAACTTGTTTTTAGAACATTTACAAATATTACAGGACAACATACTCACCCAAACACCCAGCATTGTGTGCCAACCCGTTTACACTGAGTGTCTGTCAGGTACGCATAATATTGTCTGAAAAAAGGTTGAGGAAAATACGTAACATGAAATGAATACATATAAAGAACAGAAAGAACAGTGTAAGACTTGAAGGTGTTCATACAGACCTATGTCAGAAAGTCACCTCTTTTTATGTAAGGCCAGGATGAAATGCTACCTTACCATAAAGTAAAACATTTTTTTGGTATTTTTTTATTAAATAGTATATCATACTTAATGTTGCTGTTAGAATTTAGAGAAACAATGTATTTGTAAAGGTTCGACATACCGTACAGTGGGTGCTGTGATGACTCCGACAAGGAGGATACGACACCAGCTGAGAGGGTGAGACGCCTGGAAGACGAAGATGTGCTTGAGGAAGAACGTGTTCAACTCTGTCAGCTAGGAAGACAAAATATGCAAAACAGATAACATCTGAAAGCACGTCTTATGAATATCTTTGATATTTTAAAATTAAAAGTATTTCTGGCTCAAAGTCTAATAATACAGTACCTGCCAGAGGAGCAGAAATAGATAGATGCCTGCTAGTCTCTGGAAGGAGGACTTTGGGTCAAACCAGCGCACATAAGTCCAGCTTGCCGGCGTGAACTGCATCACAGCTCGCTTGATCTTCCCTGTGGTTGAGTGAATTTCCCTGGATAGAGGATGAGAGCTTTTGACAACACTGAGATAAACAAACGCATGAGATTTAACACAAAACAATGGAGGGTTTAAAAATGATTTACTTTCCGTTGCATGCCAACAACAAAAATATAATTAAACATACCAAAAAGTATGTTTAATTATAATTATACCTCCATATTTACCTTTTACTTTTAGAAGTAGTCATTACATGATTTAAGCTTTTTGTGTTTTTAACAACCCTTTAAAATTCATTGACATAAAAACTGAAAGAGAAAAGAAAAAGGATGAAGGCTGACTTGATGCTGGCCCAACGGTAGGTCCTCAACTCCAGAAAGCGGCACACAGTCATGCCCAGCCAGATGCCTCCTCCATTACACAACAGTATGTCCAGTACTACTTGATCCCACCAGCACTCTGCAAAGTTGGGCAGCAGGTGCATGAAGAACAGCTATGAAAAGATGTGAAAGTGAGAGTGAAAGGAACATTAACTTATTCGCCTAAGAAGAGCTTTAGGTCAGTTGACTATTCATTTCCTTTATTCCTGGCATCTATACATCCCCCCACCCTCCCTCCCACACCCCTTCAGGACATACAACCTAGTCAGTTCTCTTATCCAAAACCTACTATGTCCTATCTCCTGCTAATACTTAAACATTATTCAGACTAGTTTCTCCTAATCATACGGTAGTTGCCTGCACAGACTGAGGGAATAAATAAGACAATAAATTATTTTGCTCAATGACCTAGTAGACAGTTTTCTTACATTTCTGAGCCGATTTCAGCATGAGCCTGACCTAATCATGAATACATGTGTTCTACCTCAGTCAGCTCCCAGGTGATGCTGATGGTCCAACAGAGACCATAGTTGCGGATGAGCAGAGCCTTCATGGCCCAGCCTGCAAAGTGGCCGAATGCAAAGATGTCGAAGTGGCTCATGATACGATCCCATGTTATCACTGTGCAGTTTACAGCGTATTCCTATCAGGGGAGTGGGGATTTAATTATTGGAAACATAAAGGTAACAGAAAAGGAGATAGTTAAATAGCTGGTAATGATGAGCAGAGATAGGGCAACTCTACTGCACTTCTCATTTCATTGTCTCAGCAAAAGCTCAGCTTCCACTTAACTTTGCACCAATGCTCTCATATAGTCTATTTTTATTAGGATCCAGAGAGCACCGATGGTCAATTCAGCTTTTTATTCAAATAACCCAAAGTCATCATTTGTCTCTGAGGGGTCTTGACAATATATCACACATGCTCAGTAATAAATCTCCCCATTGGAATTATTATTATTTTTTATAATCTAAAGAATATTTTGTTTTTTTAAACAAACCATTTTGTATGTTGGTGTAGATTCTCAGAATGAAACAATTTAATGAATATAGCCAGTAAATGAGCCTATACATTACAAAAGCAATTCTTTCCACTGTGTCCTCCATTACATAGTATAAATTGGGTGTGAACTTTCTCAAAAGGTTCAGTTGCCAGTGTTAATCGATCCTTACCATGATATCGGCTTCCCGTGTGGCATAGCGCAGATTTGGGTCCAGCCAATACATGAGCATCTTTACTTGGTCCCAGTTGAGGAAGATGAGGAAGACAAGAAACAGGAAGTACATAACACTGAGACCTAAACAGGACAGGAGAAAATGAGTGAGGATTAAGAAAACTGCATCAAAGCAGAAACATCTGGTTATAATGAACGATGCAGAAGTGAGTGAAGGATATGATTAAACACTTACCAAACACCATTCTCCATATTGCAGGGTGTGGCCTGGTAAAAGGTCCTGATGAAGAAAGCAGCATACTGGCAAGTGACTTTTTGTGTATTTGTAAAAATAAATTTGACATCAAATAAAACAAAATAATCCCAAGGTCAAACTGCTATCTTTTTACCAGGATAAACAACCTTATCTTTAGGTCTTTGTCAGTGGATACGAGTTTGCACATTTATCATTTAGTGACAGTATGTAGGCCTCTAAATACAACCACCCCTGACAACACATGTCAACTGTGCTATGTCAACGACAACTAAGAGACCTCTCTAAGTGCAAAATAGATAGATAGAAAACTCCAGAAAATAAGTAGTTATTGACCCTTTAGATAAGAACATATGAATGAATAGGGACAAATGTTCAAACTGGCATTTAATATGGCAAAAGTATGTGGGGCTTAAGCAAACAATTATTTTATCAATCCTCTAACCATTATCTTGAAAAGTAAAGCAAACAGTAATTTGGTCTAAAATTAGACCGTAATTAAAAAATGATTTATTGGTTAAACCAGAAATAAATTAATGTTCTATTATATAAGATAAAGAACAGAAGCAAACTTACAAAGCTGAGCCAGAGAATATGCTATTTTGCTTAAAAGATGTAAAAGCTTGGAACTTCATATTTTTCCATGGATGAAGTTTACATGTACTTTCATAGATTACCATTGGGAAAGGCCAGGACACTGATGACTAGGAAGAAGGAAACAACCACCAAAAGACCAACTCGGAGGTTGTTGTCAAAGTGCTGATCATCCCTGTAACAAAACAGCATCACATGTTAACAAAAGGAAGCTGTCTTAGATATTCAGAACTGTCAATTTAAACGGTAAGTTATAGCAAATTACTAAGTGTTAGACAGGAATTGTTTGTATAGTTTTTTCACATGTACACACAGCTCTTGGCAGACAAAAGTTTCACACTGTAGTTTACCTGGAAAACACGAAATACATAAGGCTGAGCACAGTTACTGTCAGGAGTGTGATGGTGTGTGGCTTATAGAAGAAATCAATGCAGATAGCCTCCACTTGTTGATCGTTTATCATCCGGAAGTGTAGTTTATAGTCGACATCATCCTCCCAATGTCTCCTGGGCGTGACGGCTGCAGTGTCGCTGTAGTCAGCCACTTTCTTCATTTTACGTATTAAACTTAAAGGGGTGACTAAAGTAAGAAGTTGTAAAAGCAGGAAGATACGCTGATTCCAAGAGAGCCCCTGATGAAGAAACCCTGAAGACGAACCCATCCATACAGTTTATAGGGGGTTTTGTATGTGAAAATGGTAGTTAAAGTTTTTTTTAAAAAACACAATAACAATATATAGGTCACACGACTACTCTACAGATATTTATTATTATGGTCTCTTTATTCTGTTAGATGTTTTGTTTTTATTTTCTATCTCTATGAATATATTATTTGCATTTCGCGGCAACCACAAATTATATCTATGTGGTACATCCCACAGTGTTACACTTCCGTGAAGTCCTGTGCACGTGAAAACGTTTGACATTGCGCGACAGTTTGTGTAGATGATGGAGCCTGGTTGAGAATAAAACCTTTTGAGTGTGGAAACAAAGTGTGAGTAAAAAGCTATTTGATGATTGTTTTTGTCCATGCTTAAAAGAGCTCGCTATTCCGACTTGCTAACATTGTACAATGCATTTTGCTCAAATTAGCTTTACGTATGACGACAATGAAGCCTCAAAATACCACTGATGTTTTAATCCCGCACTTTTTAAATAACAATGAAAGGGTTTAGTATTTTATTTGCCTCTCAGAGTAGCTATAATTTACACTTGGGGACTTTCTACACACCTTCACAGCCATGGTCAGCTAAATTGGTCAGTGTGGGGCCAAAACAATGTTTGCACTGTAGTAGCCTCGAACATTTTCTTATTCCTGCAATGTTTACAATGTGCAAAAGCATGTTTATGATCAGGTCCTAATCTGCAGTAAAGTAAATGTTAGCTTTTGAGCAGTTTTTATGCATGTTTAAAGCCACCTTGTTGTTACTCTGTTGAGGTGCATTGTTTTGAGAGTTGGTATATTTTGTACGTTTTAATGAAGTAGTATTTATTGAGCAGTGATGGTATTTATAATTTAAACAATAATAGTTAATTTTTTTTTATTGCAGAATTGCTATGGCTTCGTTCTGTGCAAAGCTGTGTCTTCAATGCAGAAGTCTTCCTTTCTCCAAGACAGTGGCTCGTACCTGGAAGTGCTTCCCCGCAGCTCACCATTGCACTGCATATACAAGAATACCTGTCAAATGTCTACACGGATTCGCAGTTATTAGTGAGGATGAAAAAAAAACATCTCAGGCAAGGCTGAGGTGGAAACAACATATTTTGCGTAATTGTAACTTCTCTGCTGAACATCGGACAACCGAGGTTAAGGAAAACAAGGAGACTGAAGAGCTGTCAAAAGCCAGTGTTGTAGCATACAAGAACCCCTTACTGCCCATCAGAGATGCAGTGCCAGTGACCGAAAGCCAGATGTCTTTAGGTACATAATGGTTTGCTGCTGTTGAACGTTTTCATGTAACACAGTATCTGACTAAAAAAATGTAAGAAGTGTGAAAATAATAATCTTCTGTCTTTAATACTCTTAATATTTCAGATGCTGCCGCTGAATTTTCAGCATTAGAGCAGATTGGTGATGAAGAGGCTGTCGGTATATCTGTTCCCTCTGACATGCCTCCAGCCTCCACGTCTTTAAGAGACTATGTTGACCAGTCTGAGACACTAAGCAAACTGGTACAGCTAGGTAATTCAATCTGTGGCTTTAGCTTAAAACAATGTCAATCACTTTGAGTTGAAGGCATATTTAGATTGATTGTGGTTCACTCCATTATCTCAAAATTGCGACTAAAGTTTATATTTTCCCTTGTTTACCTCTCATTGCAGGTGTGAACCTATGGAAGCTTGAACAAAGGCCTAATGTAGGGTCCATGCTGCTGAGGCTGAATTTCAACACCGACGTGGCCCCGAGGCTGCTGTTTCTCAAAGAAGTGGGAGTGGAGCACTCTCGCTTTGGCTATATCATCACACACAACCCCTTCATCCTCACAGAGAGTTTGGAAAACCTACAGTCCAGGTGAATGAGGGGATTTCAGAATGTGATATAGGTTTACAGTCACCAAACTTCTGTCAATTAAATTAAATCAGTCTTGAGATTTGAGTGGAACATCACTTTTCTTTTTTTGCAGTTGCACCAGGCTGAGACTTTTTTTTAAACATTTTTTTTCTGTTTTCAAAAGGGTGAACTATCTTAGATCAAAGAAGTTCAGCTCTGAGACAGTTGCATCCATGGTGTCCAGAGCACCATATCTGCTTAACTTCAGTGTGAAGAGGCTTGACAACAGACTGGGATTTTATCAGCAGCATCTCAACCTCAGTGCTGCAAATGTAAGCATATTTAAGAAATCAATTAAATATTTTTTCTTTTCACAATTTATTATTATCACCATGTCTTTTACGAAAAGAAATTGTGACTTTGTTGTAAGAAATTGGATTAGCATATCATAGCTAGAGTTGTTTCTTTCTTTAGACACGGGACATTGTAGCTCGTCTGCCCAGATTACTGTGTGGCAGCTTGGAGCCAGTTAAAGAAAATTTAAAGGTATTGAATGACAAAAAATCTTATTTGGAAGAAGAAAAAAAATGTTAGAGTAACCTTGAGGTGCTGTGCATAAATATATTTTTGTTAATGTCTTCCACAGGTATGTGAAATAGAGCTTGGCTTTAAGCAAAATGAGATCCAACATATAGTTAAAGCTGTCCCTAAAGTGCTGACGGCTAATAAAAGGAAGCTAACCCAAATATTTGACTTCCTCCACAATACCATGAAGGTGCCACACCACCTGATCGCCAAGTTTCCACAGGTAGATGGACTGTGGTTTGTTATTGATTTTCTACCTTTTTTATGGATTTCAGTTCATATGAACTGATTTAAATTATAATTGTTTCAAATGCAGTATGATAATTTGAGCATCTGATATATCCTCTCATAGGTTCTCAATGCCAAGTACTTGCGGATCCGGGAGCGCCACCAGTTCCTTGAATACCTGGGCAGGGCTCAGTATGATCCAACGATGCCCAATTACATCTCACTGGAACGCCTGGTTTCTCTGCCGGATGAGAACTTTTGCATTGAGTTGGCTCTGGCCACTTTGGAAGAATTTGATTTGTTCCAAAAGACACTTTAATTCCTCACAAGTGGACAATCGAATGGTCTTATAAAACAAGTGGTCAAGAACATTCAATATGTAACACAGTATCAGAACCATGCAGGCATTACATTTGGACATCCAGAGCATCAACTAAGTTTGCATTGCAACATTTGTTTTGTAAATATGATGTTAAATAAATGTATACAATATAAATTCTGCTTGAAATATAAATCTTTTTTACTTTGACTGTGTGCCCAGATGAAGTAGGTAAAACCCAAATAGAGACCATAAAGGTCTCACTTCCTCAGTTGGGGATTTCTACGTAAATTTACTCACACACTGTACTTCACTACGAACTCAAAAAACTTCCAATTTACTTGATTGTTTCAATGCTGGATTCTTAACATATCTAATCCAATATATTTTCAAGTAAAATATTGTACGTTTCACTACACAACATTTAGCCTATGTGTCAGTAGGTTCAGGAGATTTGCCATGAACATATAAAATAAAAGTGAGATCATACAGTGTAATACATAGCCGTAAATCAGTATTGCTGCTGAAAAGTATTTCGATACATCTTAAATGTGAATGCTTATTGATCAAATCTATCATGACATAGATAAGATAAGATAATCCTTATCCATGTAAGAATATGTATGCAGACCTTTTATCTTTAATAATAATTTTTATATTCTGGTTTTATTGCACTTTCAAACGAAATCATATTTGATAAAAAAAAACATACTTGTAGTTATTTTGTTTTGTTTTTTACATCACATGAGTTATGTCTGTTCATTAAGATAGCTCTATCCAAAACTTTCAAACATTATTATTTTGTTTTGATGAATTATTATCCGCGACAAACAAACTGTACGTTGTTAAATTGCGCAACGTCCGCATTGACCTGACTCCTTACCCACAATCCACCGCGGTCGTTGTCAGTGATAAAAATGGCGTCGAGGGCACCAGGTAAGTGAACGTCGCTTTCTCACTTTCTTTTAAACTTAAGTCACTTAAATTGATTTGTATAGGTGAATCATGACGCATTTAAGACTTTAAAGCTTAATAGTTCCTTATGTTGAATGTGTCAGGTTTAACATGGTCTTTAACGCTTTAGTTTAGTGTGTGTCCTCTAGTGTCCCCGTGCTAACAGATGCTAAGGGTGCTGGTTTGCTAAAGTTGATGTAGCGCTTCATATAAATACACATTTATGTTAAAAACACTAAACTGTTGATGGAGAACAGCTCGTAAGGGTTACCAAACTGGTTTTATTGCGCTCTTCTATTGTTAGATTGACATCTCAACTCTAATGTATTCTGGTGTTATCTACGCTATGTTGTTTGAACATGTTATTCTATTATTCTGCCCTACAAAGACAAAAGGCCTTAACTCTCCAGAGTGTAGATAAATGACTTTAAAGTCTTTTTGTTTTCCAGCCAAATGAGTTGCAGGCAGAATATTGGAAATTTGGCAATTCTTTGTCTTTTTAATGAGGTTATTAATGTACATAAAAATCTTTAGCTCAAACATGACCTTTGACCCATATTTGGAAGTTAATGTACTCTGCCTTTGCATTGCCTGTATAATAATACGGGGTCATGCCAAGGCAAAAGGCATTAACTTCCATTTGATACTGTATTTCACTTGGTTGCATGGTTAAAATAACACAACCAACACTATTTCTTTGTTACACTTTAGTCAAGCTACTGTGTGTGTCAGAAGTGCTTGATGACAGATATTAAAACAAAGGCATAACACCTTAACTCCACTGCAGTAAACCAGTAACTTCACTTTGATCCACAGTAAAACAAAGGCAGAAGACCTTAACTCAGTTTGAGCATTCCTGAATGCTGCAGTACAAAGGCAAAGACCCTGATGAGGGAAGTTACTGGACTCTGCCTCGGTTTCTCGAGGGCTTTTGGAAGTTAAGGCAAATACAACCTACTATTTTCTCAAAAAACAACAACACAATTGACTCAAGATATCTGTCCACATGATAAAGCACATCTGTAATGTTCCAAAAATGACAAAAACTTTTGAAAAAATTGAAGTTACTGCCTTTTGCCTTTTGTAGGGCAGTGTACTCGACGAGTAGAAGAAGTTTTACAGTTTTACCATTTTACCATAGTTGTGCAGCTTGTCTGATCCTGTCTGTGTCTTTTCATGTGTCATGTTCACAGTTGCAACAGGCAGGCTCCTGGTGGGGCTCCGCAAGTGGTATTATGGCATGTGTGCCTTCAACAAGCTGGGTAAGCTGAAGAATAATGTGTTAGTCAAGACATTTGGAAGAGTTTCGTACCATAAACGTTACATGTTTGAAGCTTAAATGTACATTTAACTTGAAAACATCTTTGTTTGGGATGCATTAAGTTTGCCTGTTGTCTTTTTTTCAGGTTTAATGCGTGACGACACAGTCTACGAGGATTCAGATGTGAAAGAGGCACTGAGGAGGCTTCCAGAAGATCATTACAATGACAGGATGTTCAGGGTCAAGAGGGCCCTGGATCTCTCCATGAAGCAGCAGATCCTTCCTAAAGACCAGTGGACAAAATATGAAGAGGTATGTTAAAGAAACATTTTTATAACTGAGGATAAAGGTGGGGTATAATGTAAAGATCACAGTACACTGCCTTCTTTCCTCATCCATTAGTTTCATTTGTATTTATAGACTGCTAAAGTGTAATTTTCATACTATTATTTCTCATTACACGCTTATTTCAATGGATTAACCTACTAAATCATCCTGCGAGACAAATTAAAACAGGAGGGAATTACATGTGTTAAAAATGTTGTCGTAATTTAAAAGATAATTAGAAGTTTTATTAAATAAAAAGACAACTACAAATGAAGCAATATTTTTTAGTGGCTTAAACATAATGACTATAACTACTAAGTCTGAAAAAATGTTAGAAATGAGAGACTTGATTTTGAATATATTTATAACTTGGTGTAATCTGTCAACCTCATCTTTTTTTATTTTCCCTTAAGGATGTCCGTTACCTGACACCATATTTGGAAGAGGTGATCCGTGAAAGGAAAGAAAGAGAGGAGTGGATGAAGAAGTAAATGGTTCCTGGTCAAAGCTGTTAATCCTAATCTTTGATCAGTTTATGGTTGTCCCCCGGTGTTGTATTTAAAATTAAATGTAATCTAAATGAGACAGTGCTCATTAAAGAAATGTAAATTTTGAAGGATGTGGGAGTTATCTGATTTTTGTGTTAAAGGGAATATGTGGATTTGGTTTATTGGTATCACAAAAATAACCAGACGCATGCTTAGTCAGACCTGTTTTATAACAAAAAAGTTGTTTAGAAATCCAGTAATATACAACATTTAAAATATAATACATGAGAACATATACAAACTTCTTGTATCATCTATAAATACTATTGTAGCTCCATCTGTCTACAGTCAACACATATTTTTATGCTTCAGACTGTAGGAAGCACTTGGAAGTAGAAAGTATTTTTTCATTTACACTACCTGTATTTAATTTGTATTCAGTCAAAAATTGTTCACTGGATTCATTTTTATAGTTTAGCAAAAATGCACTCTAAAAAGCAATACATTGTCTGTAGGGTTCAATCCCGTCTAAACATTATCAAAATGTCTGTTGTGTTTAA
This sequence comes from Labrus mixtus, assembly GCF_963584025.1. Classification (NCBI taxonomy): domain Eukaryota; kingdom Metazoa; phylum Chordata; class Actinopteri; order Labriformes; family Labridae; genus Labrus; species Labrus mixtus. The sequence continues at coordinate 25,683,486 of NC_083627.1, forward strand.
AGATTTAGGTCGGCTTAACAGATATCACTAGATTCATGTCAAAAATCTGTCGGACTCGATCCAAATCTCTTATCTCTGGACAGACAACCCTCTAATCATCTTTCTGAGCTTGTGATCTCCTACTGTCCACATCACTTATGGTTCCTATGAAGTTCCCAATGACATTGTTAAAAGATTTTAACATGGATACTCCCAGCTCGTTACTGGTTTCATTAATGTCTGGGTCGTAGGCTCCCATGAGTGGGGTGCACACCTCCACGCTCCCTCTTCCAGCTCTTTCCAGGATCCCCACCAGCTGCTCCCTGACCTCCTGAAACAACTCCTGGTTGTAGCGCAGCAGGACTGAATCATCAAGCGGATACGTGACATCCTCAGGGTAGCAATCACGGGGAACTGGTACCTCTATGTACTTCAAGTTTGGGAAACCTGTAGAAAGCACTGATAACAACCTCCGCAGGGCTGCAGATGTCAAAGGGTTTCCCAAGAGTTTGAGCTCCTCTAGCATCTGGCAAGAAGACAGAACATTAGTAAAGGCGTCCATGTGCTCGTCCTCTATGTTACATTCCTCAAGGGTAAGACTGGACAGTGTGGCAGAGCAGCGGCTGATCAGTTTGTGGAATGATGTGGAAAAAGAGTCGAAAATATCATGTCCACTGATGTCCAGGCGGACCAGGGCTTCACTGTGGAGGCTGTTGGAGAGGTACGTCATGTCCACACGGCTCAGGCAGCAGTTAGCCAAGTCCAAGCACTGCAGTGGAGTGTTGAGGGGACTAAGTAAACAAAGATGTTAAAAGAGATTAGTTGGTTTGGGACCAAAGGTCAAAAGCACCAAGACTACTCTGAATTAATAAGTGTAAACAATAAAAAAAAACACCATAAAATAATCTGATGAAGAATTATATAAATGCATTTCTCATGTAGTGAGGGTGACAGCAATACTGGGAAAATAAAATGCACATCTTTTAGGAAGTCAGTTTATTACCATGTCGAGAAACATTTGCAAGGATTACTTTAAATCTTAAACTGAACTAAATCTTAAACTTGAGGTCTCTGCTCCTGTCCTTTGAACTGTGAAGTTTGTCCAGCAGGTTCATGTCTGTCCTCACTCTGGCATCATGTCAGCAATCTTAACAACAAAATACTTCTATCACCTGATACATAAAAACAAGCAAGGACACAATGTTGTCACCCCCTCTAGTTACTCACTTCAGCAGTCTGCGCAGGTGTCCAGTAAGGGTGGAGAAACCAATATAGAGCTCAGTCAGGCTACTCAGATTTGCCAGAAGATTACCAATGGTGGCCAACAGATTCTCATCATCAGAGCCCAACCTCCTCCAATCCAACGCACCGGCCGGCAGGATCAAAGTCTGTAATTTTGGGAACTCCACTCGGGATAGCAGCACCTCCAAGTGTATGGCCTCTAGGGGAACATTGTGGACAACCTCCAGCTTAACAATGGTCTCAGGCTCTGCAAGGCGAATAACATAGAACAGCTGCTTGAGAGTGAGGGAATCAGCCCGGAAACTAACAAAGTGAAGCTTCAGCGGACAGTAGCGGAGGAGGAGGAAGGCCTGAGCCACCAGCTCATAGTTGCGGCCTGTGACGAATCCATTCAGACGAACTCCAATGGATGTTTCAAAGGCAGAGGGCAACACATTACCGGCTTGCATGGCTACCATGGTCTCATAGCACATTTGGGTCAGGAGATGGGTTCTTGCCCATCGACCCATGGTTGACTTGCAGGGGCAGGTTTGATGCTCAATATCTCTCAGGGCAGTCAGGTCTACCACTTGCAGGCTCTTTGCGTAGGTTCTCGGAGGCGACAGCACATAATCCTTTAGAAAATAAGGAAAATTGTTGTAAGTTTAGAAGCTGACAACCTATAAACATTAAAGATCATTATGAGCTAAACCTAACCAAAGCAGGTGTCTTTAAGACAGTAACATCTAGAATAAAATAACTGAAAAACACAGCACAAAAATCAAACTTAAACATGATTTTGACTTAATATTTAATGAGAAATACAAATATTTTAATCAAGAGTGGTTGTAACATTAGCAAATTTTCAGGCAGAACCAGAATCATGTTGAACAGCCATCTGCCAAATCTGTGTTTGGAGCAATAACATCAACAACAATGTATAAGATTTAACGCTACAATGTCAGTAATAATGCTAAAAGTATTGTATGATAATAGACTGATCAGTCTGATAGTCATTAGCAACTTTCATGATGATGAAACAAGTACTGATTATGTTTATTATAGAGGTCACTTTTCTATTTGTAATAAAAGATTAATGTTCCAGGACCAGTCTGGTCAGAGAAATAAGGATACAGAGGAAGACAGAAAGAGAGAGGAATCGAGACAAACAAACGAACAGGGAGACACACTGGAAAAAAAATTACATCACAAGATATAGGGTTAAAGTAGCAATGCAACAAACTGAAGTACCTTTAGGCCAGTTAGAATGGCTTCCAGACAAAGGCGGCAGGTGCTGGAGGTGAGGTCCGTCTGACAGTCCATTGTCATTCCCAGGAGTCTATGCAGGTTGAGCTCAGGAAGAGGCCATGCCTGAACTAAAGCATGCAGCAGGTCAGCCTGCTCGTGTAGGTAGCAGGCCTTAAAGAGAATTGGGTAGAGGTTAAAGGACACAGAGTTTAGGTTCTCCAAAGCACTCGGCCCACTCTGAATGAAGCCTTCAGCAGCAAGAAAGCGCAGTGTCTTCATCTTTTATCCCGTCTTGATTCTTCAAGTTTTCTTGCTGTTGGTGAGAGCTGCAGACAAGCAACTCTGGGTGATTGTATTCTGCTGCCTCCCTTGTTTACTTCTTTGTTGACTTCCTCTGCCAGTCTGTGGGGGTGTTGTGCGTTTGTCCACGACCAGGTTTGCTGTACTGAGACAGGAGCAAGGCACCGGGGTCTCGTGTTAGGTGAGTGGCTGGAGGTTATAAATAGAAGCAGCTGTCTCACGTCCTTCATAGAGGACAGTGTCTATTTGCAACTTTCACCAACAAGATAAGCAGGAACAACATTTAAATGCCGATGGGAAAATGGTCACTAGTCACACCTCTTTGTGATGCTTACACAAGGACTGCAAGCACAAAACAATGTTCTGAGAGCAGAAATAGAACAGAAATACCGTGACAATTAAATCCACAGAGATTGAATCAGTATCTCATGTAAAATTCAGAAGCAAGCGAGTAATTATTTATATGTGGACATCAGCCTTTTCCAAAACTTGCCCCGTACATTTTTCTACTCTAGAATAATAACATGTCACATGGATGCACTCCATTATGGTCTACTGAGGCTGATTTTAGTGGAAACATTTGTATCTTTGACTCTTCTATGCTGGTTTTCTCCTGGTATAAAAGCTGGTGCAGATGTTTGTTAAAACAGCCAGACATTTCCTGTTACTCACACAACTGATACATATTTACCCCAATAACAATTCTCCTTCTCTCTCACTGACCCTGCTGTTGGACATCACCCATTGCTCACTCCAGTTTTCATTACCCCTTTATCCCCCCTCTCCCACAACCTTTCATTCGCATTGTTTCACTTTATCCTCACTTTTTTTAATCCCTTGTCAGTCTACTCTTCCTCTTCCCTAATACCAAGCGTGGACAAGGATCAATATATTCTGCAAAACAAATGTACCCTAGCCTCAAATATGAACTCCATGGAATCTATTTTTTTAGTCTGTCTGACATTTATTTATAATAGCTCATAAAGCCAACTTTCCTAACTGTTAATTTTATTTGTAGATAGTTTATAAATTGATTTTACAGAAAAATATTAATATCACACATACAACTAACAGCTTAGAGATACTACATATGAGTAGGTGACTTGTAATGTGAGCTGATAAACATCCCATCTGACTATTATAAGAGAAGGTGTAGACATTATAATGTTGTTGCAAATGAATTATACACATTGAAATAAAACACATTAGACATCACAAAACTTTGCTTCCATCATGTGGAAGCAAAGTGTATCACCAGGTTTTTATGTCAAACTCAAAAGTTCCTCATCTCACAAGACTACTTTACAATCTTTGATCTCCTCTTAAACTTTCTGCTTGTTCATTTTGCAAACATTCTAGTGTTGTGAAAGTGCCAAATGTTGTAGTAAACGATAATATTAAATTAACTATGGCAGAACACTGCAACAAATAATAAGAGAAGTATCAGTGCATCAGCTAAGTAGAACGTAGGAGAGAAGAAATGAGCTTATGTGCATGTTTGTGATCAGGAACTTTCTAATGTGTGAGTAGAAAATGTGCATTTAACTTGCAACTACAGTACCTTGATTCCCCAAAATGGACAATATTTTAGTGCAGCAGAGGGGGTTGTGCATTAAAACGGACATTTATATGAATCATAATAAACTTGCATAGTGTTGCTGTTGCATTGACGCTTTGCTCTGTTCTTTAATCATTTAACATATTCATAACATAACATTCAGCATCATTCGTAGGAAAAACAAACCTTTAATGCAGAATCCTAAGACAATTATTTGTCCCTGGAGGGCGATTGGTTTCGCAGCAAGGCTTCACAGGATATGATAACTCAGGTTATGTTTTGAAAACAAAAGATCTGAACAGGTAATATGGAAAGAAGATAAGCATGTAATGCCAATCTTAGTGTGTGACAGTTTTTGCTTTCATTTTGTGTTCAATAAGGAATGAACAACAGGGACCAGAAAATGATCAGACTTCCCCTGCCCTCACTGGAGGACACCTTCTAAACACACTGTCTGTCTCTCTACAATTACCCTTTTTTCTCTGCTGCCATCCAGAAGACGTTTCAGGGCCTTTAAGACCCGGACATCAAGGTTAAACAGTTTCTACCCCAGAGCCATCACTGGAACCCTGCAGCATCCCCCAGCCTATTTCTGACTGTAACTAAAGCTGCTGAATTTGCACATCAAATGCACCCAGGGGCATTGAACCCCCATCCGAGGGCTTAAATGAGACAATTGCACCCTCCCACAGCGAAACCGCTGAACTACAACTCTAAGCATGCAATGAATATGACTTATTGTTTTGCTCCAAAACAATTAGCAAAGAAAGAACTGTAGGAATTGCCTCGGTAAAGAGAGGAACCAATGGATGGACTCAATGGATAAGAAACTGCCCTGTTAGTCAAGGAAGACCTGGAGACCCTTGTTTGATTCCCACTTGTGTTACAACTGTTAAATTGCCTGTTCCTAAACTGTGATTACGCAATAGTATGATCAGTTGTAAACTCTAAAGGATTCCCTCAAGAAAGGGCAGGGCAATAGCTCTGTGGATTAGCAGCTGCACCTTTTTGTCAAAGAATACCAGGAGAAACTTGTTTGATTTCAACCTGTGCCAAGACATTAGTCATATTTCATGTTACGATACGATACACTTTATTGTCCCCTTGGGGAAATTTGTCTTGGACTCACAGTGCTGCCAAACATTTTATGTTCGCTTATCCAGTGCATCTTTATTACAATTATTCAAAACTGTGATAAATTCTATACTAAAGGCTGGCCTCAGTAGAGAGGGACCATAGCTCAGTGCATAAGAGACTGCCCAGAATGCAAAAGAGACCCTATTACCATTTGTTCACATAACAATAACTCAGATTTCTACTTCCTGAGCTGTCATTATCTATTGCATTTACCTTGCAGTAATGCAATATCATGCCCAATTCTAAACTGTTAAGAATTGCTTCAGTAAAGGTTTGGACCATAGCTCAGTGTATAACTTCTCTGCACATTAAAGACTGAGTACCACCTGGAGATATTGATTTGTTTCCCACTTCTGCCAAGACATTTTTGTCATGAAGATTTCCATCAGGTCCTTAATCAACATATCACATTGCTCAAGATATGTGTCAGGTCTGCGGTTAACATTTTGGCCCAAAATATGCAACAGATCCACGGTCAGCATTTCAAGAATTCTCAAAATATGCGACTGCGGTCAACTTTTGTTCATTAAAAATTTGTGTCAAGTTGCGTGTCATCCTTTTTGCTCAAAATTTGGATAAGGTCCGGTTTTTCATTATTTATTTATTTTCTCAATGTTCACTTTGATTTCTTGATTAAGTTTAAATTGATTTTCTAATGATACATAATTAGACAAAGGTGGCTATCTCTCAAACAACCAATCCATTTAATTGCATTAATAAATTGATTACTTGATACAAAAGAATAGCTTTGGAAATAAAACCTACAGGAAATTGAAATGACATGAGACTTTTATAGGCATTTGTCTGGACATTCTTGGTACCAGACTGAGTTTTAGTTGGTAAGATTAAGCAACCATGTCACCAACGACAAAGACTGAGACGTGCAAAGGATGCTGAAATAAACATGATAATAAAATATGTAATTATGTGACGGGTGGGTTAATATATATGATGTAGAGTGTTACAGGTATTTACTGTAAGAAAAAAATGATTGTATTTTTGAACCACCATTTGATCAATGGCTGTTTATTATTGTTAAAAATAAAAAAGTGTTTTCTAGGGGGAAGCTCTTGTCTCTGATCTATTTCTTGCTGCCAAATGTATTCTCTTATTGAAATGTTAAGATTGGGTTATCTCATGGTGGGTTTGGCTTAGGGGGTAGTCTAGTGTTGAGCTTGATTTAATAAAGCCTTGCATTGGGGCTGCGGTTACATAATCAAAAACTATTTAGTGTGTTACTTTCCAGCTCCATTACTATGTTTTAAGGGTATACTTTCCGGATAGGAGGTTAAGGTAAAGCTTTTATTGGGCCTACTATGCAAGCCTTGATCTTTGTTAACAATATTTGGCAAGTAGCGTAATGTATCATCGGTGACTGCACAAACGGAGACAGTATACAGATTAAAAATATTAAGCACAAACGATGCAAAATATACAGTAAATTAAAAAAACATAAATATGTAGGGGTCTCTTCTACTAGTTTAGTGGTATCAATAATGTGTTTATAACAATATGCTAAAACTATTTGCAAATCATTGGAATTAAAAAAATATATATATATACACCAATGGGGATTCTTTCTGTATGAATGTATATTTTATGGATTCTAAAGACAAAGATTACGTGCATTAAAGACAAAATTCAGATAGCCTTATTCTCCATTTATGATTTCAATGCCATATATTTTAAGATAAGATAAGATAAGATATGTTTATCATTGTACAAGTACAACGAAATACTGTTGGAGCAAGCCTGTAGATGCCTAATATCAGAAATATACAAATGTACAAATACTAAAACCAAATATTCAAATAAGAAATACAATTAAATAATACGATATAGTATACAATATACAATTAATTTGCATTAATTTTTGCGTTACAATTGGCAACTAAACGGTTTTGAGATGTTAGCCAGTCATACATATCACAAGAGTAAGTACTACTTTAAAGAAAGTTGATGTTTTCAAGTTTAGATATTTTGTGGGAGGCACAGCACACGTCCATTTAGACCCTATGGACACAATGACGGAAGCCCAAAGGCCTCTGATTGGACGATCGCCCTGCGCTTGGCACAGAAGGTGGACGCTGATTGGTTGATCGACGTCCTGGCATCCTTCCTGAGGCTGGCGGTGGCAGCCCTGCAGGCTACACAGACCGACAGTCTATATGCTGAGGGAGCCATGTTGATGCCTGGTTTTGTGTCAATCGCTTCGTTGTGGATGGTTACAGGACTGCGCTTTGAGGTCTGGGAGCCTTAGCGGTGATTCTCGTACCGCGATGATAGGAGGAGAGCGGTCTGGGATGGTACGGTCAGAGGAGAGCTGCTCTTAGGTCACATCACACAGTGGATTGAAAGCAAGTTGATGCTAGTTAGCCTGGTAGCTAGGTAGCAACAGCTGTGCGGACGCTGCGTGGGATGCGGCGAGTGAACTAAAACAATCACCCTTGTTGCATTTTTCTGAGCTAACGTTAGCTAGACTGATTGAAGTGACCGCACCTGGAGAAACACCTGGGCTGCTGAATTCATGTTAGTCTTATTTGACTTGCCTTTGTGGACCTAGCTAGCTGTTTGCTAACGTTAGCATGCTGACAATCAGCTCGGGTCTTCAGTCACGACTAGCTAGCTAAAGAGGAGGCTAACGCAGCGTTACTATAAGACAAGTGGGGGAGTTCCGTGTTTGTGTGATAAACAATCCCCCCCCCCCCCAAAAAAAAAAAAAAAAAAACCTCGAGAGGAGATATGGCGACACATCCAGTCTGCGCGGAAAGCTATCAATTCGCCTTCCCAGCTTGCCAAGAAGCGGCTAACGGGCTAGCAGCATAACTTTCCTCACACGGTGTCGCTCACAAGCTGCAAAGCCCACTTCCTTGCTAGCCGAGTCCTCGTACCTGAAGCAAGCTGGCGGCCCTCCGAGTAGAAGCCGAGGACAAGGAGCTGGGGCCGATGGCCTGGGTGCTGAAGATGGACGACGCCACGATAGAGTCGGGGCTGGTGCACGACTTCGATGCCAGCCTGTCAGGCATCGGGCAGGAGCTGGGGGCTGGAGCCTACAGCATGAGGTTAGACACGGAGTCAACACAGCAAGCCTCATAACATTATACAAGGTCTTTAGAGAGAGAACAACACACTGTCTTCAGGAGGTTACTTTACATCCTCCCTGCCTTGGAGTGTGATGACTTCTCTTTGTTTTGGGATTTGGAGTAGGCTAGTCATTGCAGGGTACAAAATGATCTTTTAACCCAAACTCGAGCAGAAAATGTGTCCCTCATATGTTGCACAATGACAGACAAAGACATATCTGATATGATATCACCCGCCAAAAACATAAGCTGAGCTTTGTGTACATTTCATATCAGGAAGTCTGCAAGAAAGGCCTTGTTTGGCCCCGCAGACTGGCAGATCTATCAGAACAAATGTATGGCTTTGTTTCTCACCAGTGAGGAGGGGGAACAAAGTGCTGTATATAACATGTATGGAGAAAGATCTGTTTTGTTTTTATTGCAAAAGATGCATATAGGGTTAATTGACTTGGAGGTATAACTTGCAGAAGCTGATTTTTTTTTAATGAAGCTGTCAAAAAAAATCTTTAACATCCATGTTTGAAATGAAAGGATGCATTTTTCTTGAATAATTATTTACTGAAATAATAATGTAAAACAACTGTTGCTTCTCCCTGATGATAGATAACAATCAAAGAATTTCTGTTTTTTTAGCCCATATCAAAACGGCATCACAGTTGCTTTAGAATCTTACTATATCATCTAAAGTTGGAAAAGTTTATTTTTTATTTTTTATATCAGATCAACGTCTACCTAAACAAACCTAAGAATCAGGCAGAGCACTTGATACCATCTCCTAAAACTGTGACGTGGGGGAAAAAAAGGATCTTTTGCGTTACATGCTGAGTTGCTTCGTTGGAATCCTACCAGTGTCAGGCATTCAAAATAATTAGTTGGTCATTGAGTTTTTTGACAAAGATAATCTGTATTAAATTTGGACTGTTTCATAACCTGTTGATATTCTCTTGAAGTAAGTTTAATTAAATGACCTCAGGATTTTCACAAATGCTTAGGTCTCATGATTCGTGGAGACGCATGTATTCACCTGTTGACAATGTGTCTGTAGAAGATGGTTACATTTCCTGTCTGTCTCTGTTGAAGTTGGGGGGAACTGTGCCTGGTTTTGAATGGCATTGTTGTAAACTGCCTGTTCAATTAGTTACTCTTGGTATGTGTGCACTGTGTTATATGGAGGTGATATACATATATATATTTATGTTATGGGAGGTGATAATTGTGTGGCAAAGTCGAGCACCTCTCACTACATGCGTTTATCCTATCAGCGGCTTCTTCAGCCATCTGTCTTCTTGAGTGCATTTATCTGAGTGTGCGATGAAGAGTTTCAGCAAGCATATTAACTCAAAAATGTTGAGTTGCATTGAAGTTATTTAGTGAAAGCAGGAGGGAGTTGCATCCAGGGGGCGGGGGGCAGTGGTATCTGTGGTGTTGGGGTGAGTTACAGGGCAGGTTTGGAGTCAGCAGCTGGTAGGAACAGAATGTCTCGGTGCAACCAGCTCCTCAGGTTTCAGGAAGCAGACATAGTTTTCCTGGGCAGTGGGGTAAGTAGGGCTGCGGCACCCGGGTTGGCACTGCCAAGAGCTGGGCACCCGCTCTGAAGAGCAAATCACACCAGCAAGAAGTGGTTTGACTAAATGTAGCAGGCTGCTGTTTGAAGATGAAGTTGTTTTGGGTGGAAGGTGCTGTTAGGCACTTTTTCTTAATGTAAGTCTGGATCAGGTTAAAAGCAGCATATGTTTTCCATCTACTGAGATGCCACGATCTGCATTTCTTTGTGTTGATAAAACTCATTTTCTGCAATCAAATATACATAAACACACACTAGGTTGACTATCCCAGAGCATTTGTCAAGGTGAGCTGAGGACAGCTTTCCTGTCTAGAGTCGCTGCCAATTGTGAAGGATAGTGTGTAAGTGTTCGTGTGTCAGCAGCTCAGGCTATCTCTGGACGTTTTTGTTCATTTATCCCTCTGAGGTCTCATGCATACATAATAGAGAGCCATTTGATCGATTGAGAGCCCTCGTCACTAATTCTAAAATAAGCCAATCCATTTAATCATTCTGCACTATGAAGAGGGCAAGTTTTGTCTTACAAAAGAAGGAAAATGCAACAGTTTAAATAACTCAAAGCATTGATATGTTTAAGAGAAAAATGCAAAGTAGAAAAACAAGAACGTCCAATTTAAAGAATAAAAAAAGTTTCTTGTTGCCTTCAGCAAGGGCATGCTGATTGTTCCCATCAGGATGGATCCCTCTTGGTTGTAGAGATTCAATAAAAGCTTAGATTAATAGTAAATAATGAGCCAGTTTAACATCATTATGAGTCCAAAAGCCAAATAAAATAGTGATCAAACTGCTTTTGGAACAACTTTCAAGCTGCCACAAATGCTTTTTAATAATGACTTCTGTTTTTGCGGAACTGTCATGCTCACGTTCTCTTTTTGTTCTTCCGTTCTTCTGTCTCTCTCAGTGATGTTCTGGCTCTGCCCATCTTCAAGCAGGAGGACCCCAGCCTTCCTCCTGAAAACGAGACCAAAAATCCCCCATTCCAGTATGTGCTGTGCGCCGCCACCTCCCCTGCTGTCAAGCTGCATGACGAGACGCTCACATACCTAAACCAAGGTGTGACACCTGTATTTAAACCGTAACATATGAAAAGCACTGCAGATTAACAACTATTTAATGAGTTGATGGCATGTCTCACAGTGCAGAATCCTTCCATTAAAGTCTTGTTTACATTCTCTTTTAGACTGTATGTGCTACATTTCCAGTATTTAAGACAGATATTTTTTGCAAGCCAGCTCCAACGAGAAACATTCAAACTGTAGCAAGAGAGATACAGCATCAGCTTGCACCATCACCGTAGTTTGAACATGAAGGAAGACAACTTATTAAATTTTGAAAGTGCCAGCACTTCTATATGCATTGAAAACTGTTCAGCATCAGTGGTGTGCAAGGACTGGATTATAAAGAGGATTGAGACCAGAGAGAAAAGGGGAGAATGAAACTGCATCTTGTTCAATTCTCAGAATGTCTGTGAATCTATTTTATAGTAAAATACATGGACAGCAGGGGCTCTGGTTGCTGAGTGGATAGTTTGTGTGTCCCATGTACAGAGGCTGTAGTCCTCAAAGTGCATGGCCCAGGTTTGAATCCAACCTGTGGATACTTTCCTGCATGTCAGTCCCCACTCTCTTTCTCCTCTATTTCCATTTCTATCCACAATAACAAAAATAAATCTTCCAAAAATTTAGGTTGGTCAGTCCAAAGTATTTTTAATTGGGCCTTTAACTTAGGGCACATTGATACTAGACCCAGCTGCTCCGTACCGTGCTTAAGTATGATTGTAACCCTCTCCCTTTTCTCCACTTGCCTGCACTCACACTGCTCCAGGACTAACCGGGCCTGAGCACGGTTACCTCTTGTGGCCTAAATAGCGTCGCAATAAAACACATACATGGCTTCACATGATCATGATCTTTACAAGACAGGAGGACTATAACTTAACATCAGAGAACAACATAGAGAACAAGACTGCAACTTTACTCACTTTGTGGCTTATTTTGAGTCATTTTAGTCAGATAAAGCCATAAAACTCCGGGATTTCTCAATAATGGAAGGCTGTCCATGTTCCCGTGCTTGTGCTTGTGTATGAACTGTACCGTGCCGAAGCACACCTCTTCCAAGCATGCCAGGGCCAAGGAAGTGAACCGTGCTTATCAGAGCACTCACACTAGTCAACCCAACAGGACTTTGAGGGTGTAGCGTGCTTAGGCACGGTAACGAATGCCTAGTGTGAGTGTGCTGTGTCTTAAGGTCTATAAAGTCCACTGGAAAGAGGCTTCCCCTTAAATCATAGATTAACTGGATTTTGTTAAAATAATCTAAATAAAATATCCGCCAAGATTGTTTCTCATTGTTGATTGATTAAAAATGGAGGTAGTTTAACTGGTCGTACATACACATGGAGATGTTCTGATGCTGCCATTACACCTGATGAAGGTCGGTTAGACAGAAACGTGATTCTATTCATATATCAGCATAAAGACTGTGCAGGAGTTTTCCTCATCGTCTTTATAAAAAATCTAATAATTTGAAATACTTTAATTGTCTTTCTCATTCTTTCTCTCCCTCCAGGCCAGTCTTACGAGGTGCGTATGTTGGATAACAGGAATCCAGGGGAGCTACCAGAGCTCACCAACAAGATGGTGAAGGTGAGAAGATCCTCTCAGCATATCCATTGTTGGCTTGTTTGTGATTTCTAATGTGACGCTAGGTTGTAGTCTTTACTTGCTGTCCATTTATAATGAAACATGAAGTGCTCCCACATTAACTAATAAGTCCTATTTCTCAGGACCACCTGAGGAGAACCCAGAGCTGTGATAGTTATGTTTCTGTGTTTTTGTGTGTGTAGAGCATAGTTCGGGTAGTGTTTCATGATCGCCGGCTGCAGTACACAGAGCACCAGCAGCTGGAGGGCTGGAAGTGGAATCGTCCCGGTGACCGTCTCCTTGACATAGGTAATGATGCCCGGCAAGAAACGAATACTTGTACTGTCCCATGTGTTATCCTACATTTAAATATCTGTGTGTGCGAGATAGATATCCCCATGTCAGTGGGCATTGTGGAGCCAAAGACTCACCCCTCCCAGCTGAACGCGGCAGAGTTTCTGTGGGACCTGAACAAAAGAACTTCTGTTTTTGTGCAGGTGACACACACACACACACACACACACACACACACACACACACACACACACACACACACACACTTCAGCCCCTCTCTGTGATGTCAATTTGGGTGTGCCTCTAAATTTAACATCAAACACATTTTGATCACACGCTGTCTGCAGGTGCACTGCATTAGCACAGAGTTCACTCCCAGGAAGCATGGCGGAGAGAAGGGCGTCCCCTTCAGGATCCAGTTCGACACATTCGCCCTGGGAGAGGGAGGAGAGTACACAGAACACCTCCACTCTGCCTCCTGCCAAATCAAAGTCTTTAAGGTGCACGCTGGCTTTTTTATTATAGAGGGGGGAGTTTTTACACTACATCTCATGCAAGCTCTAGAAAAGGTTCTTCCTATTCCTTAATGGTCTCCTGCTCTTCTCTGCTTCCTGTTTAGCCAAAGGGGGCGGACCGTAAGCAAAAGACAGACAGGGAGAAGATGGAGAAACGCACACCTCAAGAGAAGGAAAAGTACCAACCTTCTTATGATACCACTATCCTGTCAGAGGTCAGTACGCAGCTGTTATTGACTGAACATCAGCCAGGCTTAAAGACCCCATGTTAAATACATTTTCATCTTTCATGTGTCAGTTTGTGAAACCTATAGAGGATGTGATGAGCGCTGCACGCCACTTTCAAACCAATTGCACATTGTATCCCTGATTCTCAAACATAAATGTTGGCTAGAATGTGGCTGAATGCTAATGGTAGCTAATACTTTATTAAATATGTTTTTAACTTCTAATATGGCCCGTTGTGTCTCTAGATTTTCAGTATTTGTTGACTATGTACTTTCTCATTAATTGGGAAGATTTGAAATGAAAAGAGTTAGTCAGATTTGGGAGGTTAACATGACTTAAACCTGGAGCATAACAGTTTGGGCTTCCCACCCTGAGTGTGAAATCACTGCAACATGGCTGCCATGGGAATATGGTCTATTAGTTGATAAAGACATCTGTGAGTCCCTAAAATGCTAACCTTTTACCTACTGGGCTCAGTAGATCTGTCTGTCAATCACCATTGTCCTGACCCTTCTATAGATATATACATATAAAAAGCAAGATTACAGTCAAACCATAATAAGGTCACTTCTTCAATGCATGTGACCATGTGTTACAGAATAATCACATTTTTATTTTGCCAGGCTTACCAGTCTATAAACAAAACTGAAGTAAATCCAGTTAAACAAAATTACACAAACACACACACACACACACACACACGCATATGCTATATATATAAAATCCTTAGTCCAAGCTGTGAATAAAATTGTATGCTGTATGTCGCACTAGGGGCTGGCTGACTAAGTGTGTTTCTGAAGGTTGTGTTTCTTTGGCAGTCTAACCTTTGCTCTGTGTCTATAAGCAGACAAGACTTGAACCCATCATAGAGGATACCGGCGATCACGAGCTGAAAAAGTCCAGCAAGCGGACACTTCCCGCTGACTGTGGCGACTCCCTGGCCAAGAGAGGCAGTGTAAGCACCCAGCTCCTCTTGCCCCAATGATCCACCCACACACACCCTAAGCCTTCTCTGTAGACATCTGGCTGAAGCCTCAATCTTAAAAGAAAGACCTTCAGAGCCTTCATTTCCATGTATCTGGTTGGGGTGGAGATGCTGTAAAGGTTTACAATACATTCTAAGATTTTCATATTTCTTTCTCCTTAGTGCTCCCCGTGGCCAGATAATGCCTACGTCAGCACCAACCAGGCAGCTACTCCCACCTTCAGCTCCGCCCCGCTCTCCACCTACACAACCTCCTCAGTACCTGACAGGTAACTGAGAGTTTCTGTTTGTGTGTTTGTTTTCTTTCACTGAGGTTTTTGTCTCTCTCACCACTCTTCTTTTCTCTTGTGTTGTAGTGATTCTTCCTCACCCAATCACCAGGCAGACCCTGGTAGCCAAGGAAACTCTGAGGTAAGTCTGCACTTGTCTTATTAAATATGTAAACTAGTAGAGAAGTAACAGAATTAAAGTTTTCCACAACAGACACTTTGAATTATAACAGTAGAAAAATTTAACATGAGCTCAACAAGCAGAGATCCTCAAGCTGCTCTGCGTGGTCTACTACGAAGCGGGATTGCCGTTATCACGGTAACTTCTGATCTCTTTATCGTGGAGCTGTGTGAGCTGATCGTGAGAGGGGAGGAGGGAGCGAGACCGTACATATAAATAGATTAGCCTACATTAAAAAACATTGTGTTCACTACATATATTATCCTTCAACTGAAAAAGACAGAAAACGCTCTGGAGCCATGTAGTTGTCTGCAAAATGATGCAGACTTTTTGTTTTAATTGACTCAATGTCGCTCCGTTTGTAACTGCTGAGGCAAACTAAGTGCCATTATGTTTTGTCCACTGCTCAGGCTCTACGTGACTTTAAAAAAAGAACATTTTCAGAATGTACAATTTGTCCACTAAATGATCACCTGATCAATTAAGAATTATTGTTTGTTGAAGTGCTTATATCATCATTTGTTATAGTTTATGTACTTAACCAATAAAGTTTAATGATTGATAACTCACTGGCTCGGAAAAGCAGAAGTGTCTTCTCTACATAAACCCTTCATCATGTGTTTGTCTGCGTCCTGAGCAGCAGCTGAGCCCCACTGCCTCCATACAGGACGCACAGAAGTGGCTGCTGAAAAACCGCTTCAACTCCTACACACGGCTCTTCTCTCACTTCTCAGGTACACACACACACACACACACACACACACACACACACACAGTATGGAATGTAGTAACAGCTGGAGTAAAAGTGACATTTTTCTCTCATTTGTCACATAGGTTCTGATTTGTTGAAGCTAACCCGGGATGACCTGGTCCAGATTTGTGGACCAGCAGATGGGATCAGACTCTTCAATGCACTCAAATCCAGGTGTGACAGGAAGTGGTATTTGTACTCAACTTTTTGAAGTTGCTCGTACAGTATGTGTCATTGCATTCATCTTAATCTCTGCGTGCAGGTCAGTACGTCCCAGGTTAACAGTGTACGTCTGTCAGGAGTCCCCTCCAGAGAGCCCCCTGCTGGAGACACAGGGCACCAATGAAAACGAAGAACCCAGCATTTCCTCAAATTTACACGGTAAACAAGCTTAACAGCATCATGACAGTGACATTAGTCCAAAGTGTAATACATTGTGTCCTTATCAACCTGAGCATAAAACCTCTTCTATTTCCTTTCAGTGTATCATGCTCTGTACTTAGAGGAGCTCACAGCTGCAGAACTCATCCGCAAGATGGCATGTGTGTGCTGCCTTCCACTGGGGAAGATCAACCAGGTGTACAGACAGGGTCCTACTGGTATACTTATCCTGCTCAGTGACCAGGTACACACACACACACACACACACACACACACACACACACACACACACACTTCAGCACCTTATAAATATTCTACCAGTAGAGGGCTCTTTGTTGTTGTAATAAAAAAGATGAACTGGAGTAGACACTCAAAATACTTCACTATAAACAGGACATTATATATATTATATATACATACAGATGCTTGTAGGAATGTTCAAGATGATGGGGGTCAATAGTATAGTATACATTTATAATTCACCTTTAGAATGAACTAATTTTCCAGTCATTTTTGTCCTAACCCTTTAATTTATGTTTCCTTTTAAAAATGCTTTCTTTGATTCATCCAAGTATACAATACTTTAATGTATCAATGTACTTTTTTCAACTCTATATAATAATTTTTGGATGTCCCTCAAGTTTAAATGTATCCAGGCTATAAAAAGATGCAAAGATAGAGCTTAATTAAGTCAAGAGTTAATGGAAAGACTGCATTTTAAAATTACTGTGTAGAGAAATAAAAAAGACTGTGTGACTGTTTAGTGTTCAAGAGCAACAGCTCCACTGTATGCAATGACTTACTTCATTTGCATGTCATTTACATCCTCACACAGCTTTTGTACTGAATAACCACTGTTTACTGCAGCCATATTTCACCTTATCTTTGTTGTGTATTTTACAGATGGTTTACAACTTGGCTGACGAAACCTGTTTTTTGATCAGCACTGTGAAAGGTGAGCTCACGATGCTGCGATATCAGGGACTGTGTAGCACTTATTCTTGAGAATTAGGACAAATCTTATCCTTCTGAAAAAAACAACTTTAAATGACCACTACACTAATTCAATGTTATAACTTTGAAATAATTTATTTTGATGAAATACATCTATTTGTAAGATTTATATATATATATATATTATATATATATATATATATATAATGAATTTTCTCTGCTTTCATTTTTTTTGAGGTTAGGGTTTAAATGTTTTTTAAAAAACATTTAAACCTGCCCTGTGCTTGGAAAAAAAAACCTCATCCCAATAATAATGTAAAACTTAAACAATTTGTCAAAAGCATTAAAAATCTTAAACTAAAAAGACCTACTTATAACATATATGTAAAGAAAATACTATTATAGTCATCACTTTTTTTTATGAAAATGTTGGACCGTTAAAGTTGTGTCCCAGATCTTTGTCAACTCTGTGAGACTTTTACAAAAACGTAATTGAATCCTACATAAAAAAGGGGTTAGCTGCATCCTAAGGACCCTTGTCTAAATTCCTGGTTTCTTAAGGGGGGGGTGCTGCTTAATCACTGGTAAGCTTTCTGTTATTGCAGTAATAATTAAATATTGCTATCAGGTGTGTCTCACTGGGCAATTCCATTGCCCATTAAAATCAACTAAACAATGTTTATGGTTTAAAAAAAACTGTAGTTTGGTTAGCATTGCGAGAACTGTTCGCAACTTCGAATGTTTTTTTTTTTTTAAGGAACTCAAGTCCTCAGCTGCAGAAAATGCAATTTTTTTATAAAATAATAATAAAGCACAGGGAGGTTGGCCCATTACAAAGTTTAATAGCCAAGACTTCTTTTTTTTAATTATATTTTTCCAGCATAATTAAAGAGTTAAATAGAAAAACACAGAAAATAGGATTGTGTCCCAATTCTCAAGAATGACTGCTTATTTTGTAATTTCAGTAGATCCCCATTGGACAGGGATTTAATAAACCTCTTTCTCCTTCCTACACAGATGAACTGGGCGAAGGACTCCATCTAATCCTGAAGTAGTGTGGAGAACAGATGGCATCACTAATACATCACCCTCTGTTTTGGAGCAGAAGCCTCCTCTCCGTCCCTCCCTCACCTGCCTCCCACTCTTTCCTCCTACTTCCTCCTGTTCTCTCTGAATGGCTCAATAGATGGAAAGGAGAGAGACTGTGCTAAAAGCCATGTAAATGTTAGAATCTGACATGGGTGTGTCCACTGTTTCATATTGAAAACACTATTAACTGAGAAGATTAGGTAAAAGAAGAGAGACCGGAGGGGGATATGGAGTCAGAGGAAACTTAATGACGTTGTATGTATTTTGATTTTATTATTTTATTTTGCCTTTTAAATGCTTGTGTTGAGGGAGGGGGGAGGCTCCAGCAGAGAGGTTAGAGTTGCATTCAGGCTTGAAGGAGGAATAAAAAAGAAAGCAGAGTTTCCTTATTGCTCGTTGCCCTTCCTACACAATGCACACAACCACCACTAGGCCAGTATTTGATAACCTGTACTGCTGAACAGCATGCGATCTCAACACACTAACCTGCTTGATGGAGAAATCCAACTTACTCTGCTTAACATTCTCGACAAGGGTTGTCTAAATGAACCATTCTTTTAATGGCTGAGTTCGATGACCCCTGAAATATTCAGGACAAATTTATGGATGTCACAAACATTTTATTTGATTTTTTTCTTGGGAATTTGTCAAATGGACTGACTTCATTCACTCGTATAAAGTCCAGCCATATCTTTGTCTCTCAACATGTGTCCTGTTTGGCTTGCGCTTTAACTGTTTTTAGTTGATGCTTTATTTATGGATCAAATGTGTTTGATGCTCTCATTGAATTTACTTGTTTCTGGTGCCATATCGGCTTTTTTTTTTTTTTTTTTTTTACTCCAAACTTTTGCTCACATTCACAAACACAGTGGACATCTTTGACTCCTCTGTGCTGACTCTGCCACAATGCTATATAGGAGTGAGGTTTATTCCTTCTGGGTTGTTGCCCATAAATGTCAAAACAGAGGAACAAATCTTCTGACAACTAACTCACGGACAAGGATGCCTTCTCCAAAAAAAAACCTTCTTTAATGTGGACCAAACAGGTTTCAGGTTGATAGGCATTTTCTGAGGGAAAACCCCTCCTTGATTTGGTACACCTTGGTCACTGGAACATTTGTCAAATTGATCAAATGGCAAATGAAACTAGTGGAGTTGCTTGTGCGCTGCATTTACATAAGGCCTCCATTCCAGGATCTGCTCTGCAAGAAACAAACCCAACACATAGGAGGCTGGTAGAAATGTATCACTGCAGTAGCCTGGTTTTAATAGTCTTTAACTGATGACTAGAAAATCATGGCAGCTCCACATCCATCTTCAAAATGTTTTCAATGTAGCTTAAGTGCAAGGTGTTGGTTTGCAGGGCCTTTACATTTGAAAAGTTACAGAAAGTCTCACACAGGTCCTTAGTTTAGTTCACCCTCCTTTTTAGATTTTTTGTGCATAATGTCTGGCAATTTGCATACATTTTGAGCGCCTCAAAGTGTCAGATGGTGTGTGCGTGCGTGTGAGCATGTGTTTTTCTTTTTCTTTCAAAGAATACTTAATTATGTCAGTTGTTGTCATTAACTCTTTCCTGTTGGTATGATGTAAGTTTTTAGCTTGCTATTTAGTAAAGAGCATGTGGAGGATGGTAAAAGGAGAGAGGGAGATATACTCTGTTTTTGATGAGTTGACCCCTCTGTTTTTCTCCAAAAGTTAGAGACCAAGTCTGTACTGAAAACTCACAAAACTCAAGCTTGATGTTTAGTCAGTAGTCCTACAGCCACAACCTCGTTATACTCACCTGAAAGAAGGAGAAAAAATGATTTAGAGACTAAAAAATTGCTGTTGATGTCTCACCATGCGCCAGAGCCAGGACTGTAGCTCTTGTGATGTTTACAAGGCAAAGTTAACTGTGTTCATAGACTCAAAGAATTCGTGAGTAATAGAATGGATGTGACACCAAGTTTTGGTCCCCCAAAGACCTGACCCAGTCGTTTGTATGTCTGTGTGAGACAGTGTAAGCAGGAGAGGTGACCACAGTTCATGTACAGCCTAATGTCAATGATGATGCTTCTCATGTGAACAGTATCGTATGCTGGAGATGTACACAACCACATGTGCTGGGAATAAATGATTTCATAACTTTTTCTAGTGTCCTGCTTCACCGCACAATATATTTGTTTACAAAACTCACATACAGTTCATAAGATGGCAATTTTTATTCAATTTGGTCCGTCATATTTCTTGCCTTTGAATGTTAGCTTAGTTATTCCAGTTCCCTATCTTTTTTATGTTTAAATGCATGTGTATTTCAAACTGGAAATCCTCCTTTTTAAGTTATTACATTCCCTTCTATCTGAGATTAACCTGGATATATTGTAGACTTTTCTTTACCTCTTTGTTGGAGGACAGGTGGTGTCTATAATAGTTGCCCTAAAATGACCACACTTTTGAAAACGATAATCCAAAGATAATCAATGTTCTGTGTTTGGAAATCCTGTATTTGAGCACAGTGGTTAACCTGTGTAACTACATGATATCAAAGGTGACGGTCAGAAACACTGGCCTTTTGTTGTAGGACAGTGAATTGATTCTGCAGGGATTCTTTCAGGTTGTTGAGCAGATTGAGAACACTAGAAGACACTTTCCTAAAGGTCTCCATCAGCGGGATGTTTAGGATTCAGATTCATGCTTAATTGTCTTCTGAACATTTTGTTAAAGGCTAAATAGCAGGGATCAATTGAGGATAGAGTTGTTGCAGTTGATTGTCAGACCTGTCAGAAAAATGTGTCGTCTTTTTCTTTTAATTTATTTTTCAGTACTGCCCTTGTAATTTTACATTCAGGAGATTGATCATTAAACACAGTTTCCTATCAAAGTTTAAGCGGCTAAAGCTCATTTTCTTTCAATAACGTATTTTTTATTTGTTAATCTACTGATTCTGCGCGGTGTGCGTCGCAGTTTCCCATGACGTATATTGACGTTCCCCGTCAGAATCCAGGAAGTGAGTCGCTGGCTGTTGTTTGTGTTTGTTGGTCGCCAACCGTCTCTGTTTTCTGACTCAAAATATAGCTTTTACGGGCCGAAATGGCAACGTTTATTTCAGTCCCGTTAAAAAAGTCATCCGAGGTGGATCTGGTGAAACCTCTGTCGAAATTTGTGTCAGCCACATACTCTGCGGGCGAGGAGCAAGGGGAGTATATCCGCGCCGTGGAGGAGCTGAACAAGCTCCGCAGGAACGCGCTGGGGAGGCCGCTGGACAAACACGACAGCTCCCTGGAGATCCTTCTTAGGTATGAAGTGCTGCTTTTCATAACATACCTGCTCTAGATACTATATTACTTCCACTGACAAACTTCTTACCTGTCGCGGTTCGTTAGTTATGTCGTTGCCGCACCCAGATGAATTAGCTTTTGGTTGCTAACATGGAAGCTAAAGTTGGTCAAGCTAAAATGCTAGGAGGGGTTTTCTTTGCATAATAAATGACTCATATGTTACCATGCCTTTTTGAGTGGCTGACAAACACTTGACTTGCCTCTTTGTTTGGGTGAACTGTCTGATATTTTTAAAATGAGATTATCCATGTTGGCCCTGCTTTGTTGTTAGTTTGGTTGATCTTATTGGAGTATGACTAAACCTTTATCTTAAACATTATTGTTACTATTAATTGTAATAAAAGACAGAAACCTCACTTAAAACAAAAATATAAATATATATCAAGCACATGTTATTATATATTTAATAACTATATTCCAGTAAAAGTAAAATATTAAACATTGACTAAATTAGAGAGACGTTTTCTAATAATTATTATAATGACTAACATTGTATGTGACGCTGTACACACGGAGGGCACACAAAAATAGAAAAGAAACATCAAAACAACAAAAAAACAAGTGGACAATAAAGATAAACTTTATTGATCACCCATGGGGGAAATTTTTTCATTACAACAGCTCAAGGAAACAGGAATATAATTATTAAAAATAACAAGAAGTTAAAAATCAAACATATGTACATCAGTTAAATAAAGGCAGAAAAAAATACAATAATATAATAATACCAGGTATGTACACTTACACTTGTGGAAAGACTTATTATTAAAAACACACACAGTGTGTAGCATTATTGATATGAGGTGGTGATGCTGTTAAAGAGTCCAATATAATAACATGCAACTTTACTTTCAAATAATCAGCTTAGAAATACTTGGGAAAAGTCAAAAATCATGATTAAAAAACTGTGAATCCATGCAGAATCAGAGAGGAAGTCCAAACACAGCCAGCTCCTCTGTCAGGTGCCTCTCAAGTTCAGGCCTTCAGCCCTGTGGTGGCCACATGATCAGACATCCAGGGTGGCTTGGAAAGGGAATTAGAGCTTAACATATTAGCATAAAAAGATGAACATGATAAGAATAACAACTGTTAATGTTTGAAAATCTAAAACATGCGCTACAAAGAAGGCCTGAGACAATTATCCTTATAAATGTAATGTTTTGAATAGATGCTCTGACTGTATAAAACACACAATAAGTGATGCAACTCAAGGTGTCACATGCTCACAGTTTTGCATTGAGGAACTGTGACAGAAAATAGGATTAATATTTGTGAAACAAAGTTCCTCTGTGTCCTATGCTCCAATTACCCTGCCCGAATCTGTCTTGCTCCTACTTATTATGTAGACATATAATCTTTAAACTACTGAGGCCCAATGGACCTTGCCAGAGGTCGTAAACAGTTGCAAAAATCCTTATCCTTGATTTTTAAATACGAAACCTTACCTTTGTTGTTACTTAAAAAAAACATGCTCCTTACCTATAGGTGCAGACTTTGCCCTCACTCTTTTCAGTCTTTGTTCTCTGTGACTCACAAGTTATTTAATGGCCAGGGTTTTCCCTGAATACGTTTGAAGCTAAATATTTACTAACAGAGTGAGGGTCTTCCTTTTTCTTCAACTTGATTTTATCTGAGTTGCTTGATCAGTATTTTCCCCAGCATGATGTGCTAATACAATCTTTAAACACTCTGGCCCAGATCTACAAAATAAAAATGCACTGCTTTTGTGGGTGCCTAACCTGTGCAAATGAAACAAGTTGGTGTGGATCAACAAAGGTCGTGTAAACTGCACACAAACTTAACTGCAAAGCCAACAGCCTCCTGGGTGTGTCTGTCTCATGTATGTAAATTAAGAGAATATTCAAAAATACAGTGCACAATTACCCCTTCCTTTGCAGATGAGCCTTGTTGCAAATATCATGTCATCAACAAAGACCAGCGCTAATTGCCACAGCCAGTTAAAGTGGTGCTAATTAACGCTTCTGAGACCCGTGTTTTAAATCGGCACAATTTCTCCTTCTCTCTTTTGTCTCTCTCTCCGCTTACTCAAATAAAAGCAAAACCACTGCACATTGCACTCAGCTGTAAGTGTAGCGCAGAGATTTCACATGCAAACTTTATAGTGATCAGTAAAACAATTTTGCCTCTATATTACTTTAAAATAAACTATCTCTTTTATAAAGTCTGTAAATACCACTTTGACAGCACTATTATTAAAATAATCAGGCCTTAAAACCGTCTGGGGCTGTCAGCGACTTGAAACTCAACCACAACACACAAGGTTTGAAGCCTTTATGCGTAAGGATGCAAAAAGTTTCCCCTCCCCTCCTAGATCTTTTATGAGGGCAAACGGATCCATCAGCTTAGAGTGCAGACAACCTTTCTTTACGCTTAGTTTGAAAACAGCAACCCGGAGCAGGACAACATTGTGAGTGCCAGAATATAGTTAGTGCAAATCTTTTTGACGATGGGCTGCTAAAAGCGGGCGCAATCCATTCTTAGTCTTTACCTTAAAATGAACCTAAAACTGGTTATTAATTTGGAGAATGAAGGACAAAATGTCAGATCCATTGTCCTATCAGCTGAGCTGGGTTATTAAAGCACCTAACTAACAAACTGTTGTATAGGTTCATCCCTAGTTTGTGTCAAACACTTTGAAGGTAATATTTTAGATGGGAGAAAGTGATGGCTTAGTTTTAAGGATTACTCTTTCTTATGATGCCTTTATTGTATAGATGTATAGACATTTTTAAATCATTTGTTTGTAAGATGCAGGATCTGTGGGTTGGTAGACACTCTTTTTTTAAATAGCATCAAGTTGGGAGTTAGCATGTCTGTGCAGAATGGGCTGTGAGCACTGACAGCTAGCTTTGTCTCTCCCTGGCACTGTGCACATGTCGTCTGTTGGCCCTGGTAGCCAGGGTGATGGGCTTTATCCCTTACAAGTGCCCACAGACTCGTGTCACCATGGCAACCATTGTTTGTCTAGGGAGTTTATGTTTCTCTTTGGTTAACCAGATGGAGGCAAACCTCTTCTCAGTTTTCCTCTTTGCACATGTATGTCCTCGTGTATCTGAATGGGAAACATAAAGATGACCTTTGTATGTTGATATTTTTGTAAAAGAGTCTTTATTTCTGAGGTCACACTCACACTCTGGAACTGGTAAAACAGGGTGGTTGAACTGGTAAAAGGGGATTCTCTAACTGGCTGTTCACATGTTGTCATTCCTAATAATAGATGGTTCACTTCACACGCAGACAGATAATAAAAATACTACTACTCGTACTCATTAGAAAAAGACCGGAGGAGCTCCCACTGAATGTGTGTACTGTGAGTGTGTATGTGTGACCTGCAGTGTATTTTCACACCATATATTTTTTGACGTATTGTCATAATGCTTCTTCAGACCACAGATCTGCAATTATGTCAAAATAATCACTACCTGTTTCTTGATTATTATTTTTTTCAAATGAACTTTACATTTGAAAAGGTGACATATGATTTGTAATAACAATCAGAACAGTTTTTTCTGCGTTGAAACGTATAAAAACAAATGGTTTTAATCATACTTTTTCCTTATCCGTCCAGGTACTACGACCAGCTGTGTGCTGTGGAGCCCAAGTTTCCCTTCTCTGAAAACCAGGTACCTGATAGGACAGCCCACACCATTGTGATTTCAGACTTAGTTCCAAAAGAGTACTACTTGAACTGAAAGTGTCTCTCTGTTCCCACAGCTCTGCTTAACCTTCACATGGAAAGATGCCTTTGATAAAGGATCTCTGTTTGGTGGCTCAGTCAAGCTCGGTAAGTCCAACCTTGGATCAATTGATTTTTGTCTGTGAAAGGAGAAATATATGTTAACAGATACATTTTGCTACAGAAGGAGGAACTTATACTTAGGTGTATTTAAGGAAATACAAGGCTTTGCCTGTTGGGTAAATATTTGTCATACTATCTGTTAATCCATCCCTCTCTCTTTGCGTGTGACTGTCTTGCTCCGTCACTCTCTCACACACACAAGGAGAAGCACACACATACACAAAATAGATCCCTTTTATATTCCAGAAACAGGTTTGACAAGGTGTCAAGTTAAAAAAGAGTTGCCACTCACTGTGTGTTTAAGAGGCATGACACAGCTAAGAGTAAGTGTAGGACAGAGAAGTGCTTATAGGACATTCACAATTACAGTTCAGGAAGTTCAAATAAATAAGATTGATGACAGATAAAATAATCTTTGGATACTTTGTTGAGTTCACATTCACAGTCGTTCATGCTTGAATATTTTCTCCTCTCTGGATGAGAGAGGAGAAAATAATACAATTCTGCAACAATTCTACAATTCACTTAGCAGACGCTTTTATCCAAAGCGACGTACATCAGAGAGTAAGTACAACACAAGTAATGATCTAGAAAAAAGGGAACAATGTCAGTAAGAGCAAACGATCGGCTTTGAGTCCGATTGGACACACAGGTGCTGACAGGAAGTGACCAGAGGCAAAGCAACATTGAGGGCAGTTCTTGAGAGCTCTAATCAGTATAGAAACCATCTTTATTAGAGATAATAAGCCAATAGAAAGTGTTGGTTTGATAAAATGCCAAGCCTCCAGAAAATTATCCACATTTATAGTCAAAGGAAATATCCTCAAGACCAATCAATTCTGACTCTGATTTTCCTTTTTTCTTTGTGTATCACAGCTTTGGCCAGTTTGGGCTATGAGAAGACATGTGTGTTGTTCAACGCAGCAGCGCTGGCCAGTCAGATCGCCTCAGAGCAGAACCTGGACAATGACGAAGGACTGAAGTCTGCAGCCAAATACTATCAGGTAGGGTTGTCACAATTTCAGAATTTGAAACTTTGAAACAATACTAGTCAAGATCTAACCATGTGATACCTTTTGTGATACCACAGTACCGATAATAGAAACTGTAGGCACTGTATTTTTTCAAAGGTTATGTTTGGGCTTTTGATGCATTTGCTTTGGAGACAGGGCTGTGTATAGTCAGATATCGAGGAGTAAGAGAGAGAGAGTGGGGAATGATCAACTTAACTGCAAAAAAACTCAAATTTACACTGCTAGAAATGTTATCTAAAAGTGTTCAAACGTGAAGTTTTCAAGTCCTGACAGAAATTTCTCATCAGTTTTCTTTTTCTATCTGTCTCCCTCTTCAGCTGGCGAGCGGGGCGTTCGGCCACATCAAGGACACAGTGCTGTCAGCGCTGAACAGGGAGCCCACCATGGACATCTCCCCCGAGACTGTGGGCACCCTGAGCCTCATCATGCTGGCCCAGGCTCAGGAGGTGTTCTTTCTCAAAGCCACCTCAGGTACCAAAAGATTGACCCCTAAACAGTCCAAACATACACACATTATCTACCCGTGGAAATATTGGAGAGCACGGTTACCTTTTTTTATCATTCTTAAAAGAAGAGAAACAAGATCTTATTTATGTGATTAATAAATATACAGACTTAATTTACTGCTTATAGACATTGTTATCACAAATAAGAAAGTCACTGTAATGATAAAAGAGACAGAACAGTTTCACAAAATAACATTTTCAAAAGGGTGAGTGATGGCCCCCTCATGGGCTGTAAAGGTACTCCGGGTGGACCGAGACAATCAAAGTTTTTATTTTCCATTTTATTTTTGTCATTCTGGTGATTTACAAATTGTTGTTTGAGTGAATGTATGATTTATTTCCACTGCATTACTCCAGAAACAATCCTGTGATAACTTGGCAAAAGTTCTGAGATTGAATGTTTTGATGGGTCCAGCTATATTTGAGATTTTAAATTAGGCTCCTGCATCCTTAAATTTGTCTTGACTTAATAATGAGCGTATTTTTTGAGACACTCCTGCAATTTTTTTCACCCTAAGATTAATTTGTTGCAAATATGCAGTTGGCAGTTTTGAGCCCATGTGCACACAGCCTCCGTCCCAGTTCTGTCTAGAGTTACTTAAGAGTTTACATGTAAGAGGTTACATCATTAATAAATAGCTCCAATGTAAAATACATAAAAAAAAAAAAAAAGAAGACCTACATTTTTTTGCTGATAGTGTGAGTTTTTTTCTTCTAAGTTAGTTTTTTGTACTTTGAAGGTTCATGTAAGAGTAAAAAGTAGTGGATTAGTGTTCTGCATAGGAGAAAAATGTGTTTGATCATTTAGTTTGTTGTTTTCAAGAACAGAACTTATATTTGTTGTGTTTCATTTAAAATGTCTGCTTAAAAGTGTTTGGTTCTCCCTACAGATAAAATGAAAGATGCAGTGATCGCAAAGCTGGCCAATCAGGCTGCAGATTTCTACGGCGACGCCTTCAAGCAGTGCCAGTACAAAGACAACCTTCCCAAGGTATGTGATGGACACACACACGCCACACTGTACAGACTAAACATACAAACACACTATCGCAGTCTGCCATGTGTTCAGTGTGTTATATACAGAGTCTGGATTCTGGATGGTGCTGCGTGTGTATTGTCTGTCTGATTGTGCGTATTGATCTGTATTTATGTGTGGAACTCTGGAAAAATCAGACTGTCAGGGTGGTATTAAGGTGTTGGGACTTTTCAAATTGCTACCTGTCTCTGTTCTCATTGGTCCATTTCCATCCTGTTTCACTCTGATTGGTGAATCATTTCTAAGCAGCATTTGAACTTGTTTTCATTCTGATCGGTTTTCTCACCACCTAATGATTAATGTC
Organism: Labrus mixtus; assembly: GCF_963584025.1. Taxonomy (NCBI): domain Eukaryota; kingdom Metazoa; phylum Chordata; class Actinopteri; order Labriformes; family Labridae; genus Labrus; species Labrus mixtus. The sequence goes on from NC_083627.1 coordinate 25,711,885, forward strand.
CAAAGTACTTACTTAGTAACACTGTATCTGAAACACACACACACACACACACACACACACACACACACACACACACACGCTCAACTTCACTCCTGCACACTCGCTACCTCGATTTCATGCGTCAGACTAAATATTTTTAATTCAATCAATTTAAAAAAAATAGAATTTTTAACTTGTGCAGGCTATTGCTAAGTATAAAATCAGCTTAGTTATAAGTGTCCAATAACTGCCAGTTAAAGTGTAAGATGAGATGTGTAGTATACGTCTGATGTACGGTACATACAAACTGTAAGGATTTTAAATTACCTGTCAGACAAAAAGACACAGTACACTCTACGATAACCTCAGACCTGATACCAAATGAACGCTGGTAAAGGTTGTTTTATTTGTTTCTCGTTCACTTTAAACCTCTTACACATTCACATTCATTCAAGATACACATTCATCCCCCAATATAAATATTAGTCAATCAATTAGTGAATTTGGTGATTGGTCCATTCATTTTTACAGCGTTTTGACAGTTTGATTAGTTTTAGATACTTTGATTCTCTTGAGCCATTACTCCAACCAAATGCAAAACATTTCCTCGTTGAAGCTTCTGCCATGTTGATGCTTTCTTTTCTTTTTTTCATTTCTTCAGTCAAATGTTTTGAATTCTAGACTTTTGGTTTTAAATGAACAGACTAAATGATAAATATATTTAGAAGAATTAACAGTAGCAGTCCTTGTTTATGAATAAACTTCATAAACTATCTATTCATCATCCAGACAGACAGACAGAAGCACACAGCAAATAGGAAACAAAAATCAGGGGGGAAAAAACAGCTTAAAGCTACACACTGGATAGGTGTCGTTTTTTAAAAAAAGCAGTAATTTGATCGATTTAAAAAACATAACCTTTTTTCTCCCAGTTCAAAAAGTCTTTTCCACTTTAAAAAAAAAAGAGTTTTCATGTAATTCTTCTCCTCACCCTCAACACTGATCCGTTCTGGTGTTATGATGCATTTTGGGAACAAAGTTTGATATTTTCTTACTTTTATTTGGACAGCGTTGCGGATGTTTCCTAGCAAACAATTAACATATGTTTTTCTACAACCCATTTAAGGAAATCACGAGTAGTTACTAATATTTCTAATGTAAAAATAATTGATTTGGTTTTATGGATCGACATGAATGTGAGAAATGATAAACAAAAAACCCCACACAGACACACACACACACACACACACATACACGGTTTATGGCTATGGGACGTTAGATGAAGGTGTTGCAGCTTTTGCGGAAAGGTGAAACACTCATAGCCTGTTCTGTTTTCTCTCCTGTTGTCTTCCTCTCTTTCTGCATCCCTCGTGATGATGGTGGTGTTGGTGGTGGCGTTGGCATTGGTTGTATGTGCGCTTGTGTTTTTGCACTCCTCTGACTGTTTGTGCTTGGCTGTGATTGGCTCATTTGTGATTTGTGACCTTGCTGCTGTGCGTCTGCCATTTTTGTGGTTTGCCTTGTCATTGTGTGTGTGTGTACATATCTGTTTGCGTGTGCGTGCGTGTTGCTCTGTGGTTGCCTCTCCCTGGTCAGTATTTTTATTTTCAGGAAGTGCTGCCGGTTCTGGCGGCCAAGCACTGCATCATGCAAGCCAACGCCGAGCTGCACCAGAGCATCCTGGCAAAGCAGAAGAAACGCTTTGGAGAGGAGATTGCTCGTCTGCAGGTACACATCTTTCACTCGACTTTGAGGTGTGGTACCACTCTGTTGGACGCCCTTACATTCAGCGGTCACACCTTGAAGTAGTTTGACTTCTAGACCGTTTTCAGATAAGATAAATTCCTATGTCTTATGTGGATGGAAAATCAATGCCAAATGTTTTCTTCATCTTCTCGCCTTCGGCCTGTTTTTCCCTCCAGCACGCAGCAGAGCTGGTGAAGACAGTGGCGTCCCGCTACGACGAATACGTGAGCGTTAAGGACCTGAGTGACAAGATCAACCGAGCCCTAGCCGCTGCCAAAAAAGACAACGACTTTATATATCACGACCGGGTGCCTGAGATCAAGGATCTGGAACAAATCGGCAAGGCAGCGTTGGTCAAAGCTACGGCCATCACGCCTCCTCTCAGTCAGAAATTCACAGGTAAGAAAAACAAGACTGTAATTGTGAAGGTGCAACACAGGTAGAGAGGCATTAAACATTAAGCATCGACACTTGAATATGACCAACAAAGAACATAAATCTGGATTGAAAAGCAGAGTCATTAAATCAATGTTATGTTTTATCCTGTGAGATTAAAAACAATTTAAGGATTAGTTATGCATTTGAGAAAAATAGATTAATTTACTTGTTTTTTGGCAACCTTATGGTGAGAATTTGGGATGGTATTCCTTATGAACATACAGTTGTCAAGCAAAGCTTATTTGTTTATTTCTATTAAGTTTTTGTACTGACTAAACCTTCAACAAGTGAACTAGTGAGCATACTCGCTGCTTAAAGGCAGATTTTGTTATCTTAAGAGGGAAAGCTTGGCTAGACAATTCCCTCAGTTAACTAAGCTTAGCTTAGCTACAATAGCTGAATATTTAATAGAAAGTTATGAGATTTGAGTATTAGAAAGAAAATGAAATGTCAAAGCACTTTCATAATTTGTTATCTCTGTGATTATTTATTGTAATACAGTTTCAGTCTCATTTAACCTTATTTTATTTTTTTTGTTAGTTTCACATACTGCAGGGCTGTGAAATAACTTCAGATTTGGAAACAAAAATGGCCAAAAAGTTGAATATTTATAACTTCTTAATAAGTATGTAGTTTAAAAAAAAAAATGGGTTTACCATCTTTTTTTAAACTTCTGTTTGACCTCCTACATGCCATTCCTTTGGACAGCTGTGGCGAAAACGTCTTAATAAATGTGCATCCTTGTGTTTAAATTGCCAACCTTATATGTTAAAGTACGACCCCATAATGTGAAAAAACATGACCTCAGACTCAACTTAGGTACAGTGTCTAATTGGATGTTTTTTTTAAGCAGCTGTTTATGTTTTTTCTCTCCACAGACTTGTTCGAGAAGATGGTCCCCATGGCCGTGCAGCAGTCCATGAGCATTTACAACCAGAGGAAGGCTGAGACTGTGAACAGACTGGTGGGAACGATGAGGGAGGCGACTAATCTCTGCAATGGGTACGCTGTTCTGTCTCTATATGAACCCGCGTTACGTACTCTACTTGTTCTCTTCAGCATGCAGCTGAATTGCCTTTCCATGAAAATGTGCTTGTGAATCATTGCGTGGCTGGTTTATTAAAATTAATAAAATAAAAGTGTACCAAGTACCATTCAAACATTGATAAGGGTACTTGTGGTTTCTAGTGTAGTGCCTGTAACTCGTAGCACACTTATTCAGGATGATATCAGGTGCTTAGCAGTTGGAGTGTATCACCTTTTAGTGAAGGGTGAAACTTACTTTAAACCTGTACATTTGTTTTATATTTTTTTGTTAGTACCTGCCTTAGGACTACAGATGAAATTTAGCTTTTGTGCTAATTCTGGCATATTTACATGGATGCTATTTGCTGATATGTTGATTAATGTGCACTGTTCTAATTAAATACATATAATTTTTTGGCTTGATTTTATATTCTAATCATGAATTTGGAAATAAGATGTAATAAGTTGTAGAATATAAAATCTGCTTTGTAATTCTGTGCGTCAGGGTGTTGGCATCCCTGAACCTGCCAGCGGCTCTGGAGGATCTTTCAGGTGACTCTATCCCACAATCCATTGCTGAGAAGGCGCGATCCATTGTGCAGCAGGGAGGCCTTCAGAGCATTGAGCAGTTAATCAAAGACCTGCCTGAGCTTCTGACCCGCAACAGAGAGATCCTGGACGAGGTCAGACACAGTCATATACACTAAATGAAACAATGTTACTGCACTCTGTAGATCAGTAAACATAATGTAACCTCTCATCTACTAACCCTAACTCTGAATGTATTTAAAAAGTAAGGGTTGTATTTCTTTTAGCAGCCGGTTTGTCATATGGCTTTAGCTTCTTGACAAAGAAGCATATATATATATGAATCTGATGCTGTGCATCAGCTGACTTGGACGTCCTGATTGTTGGGCTCTACCACTGCTACCAGAAGAACACAAAAATACTAAAAGCCCATAACCGTCCCTCATGGCAGAAATCCCAAATCAGGATCTTCACTGAAGATCTAATCCACTGATCTTTAAGCCAAGGACTGTCCGTCCACCAGCTTCAGCCAGTAGGCTATTTTTAAACATCTCGCTCACAAGCAAATAAACAGACGGCAATTCAAACATCAAACACAAAACTGCTTCCAAATTTGTTGGCAGAGTTGTAAAGTCCGGACCAAAAAGTAGTCTGTTGATTTGTGTGAAGCCAAAGTGACTTAACTGAACATAAAAATGTATAAAACTTGGAGTACACTTCTGCTGGCCAGAAAAGCAAAATGATTAGGTACCGTTTCTTTCTATTTCATTATTTTTCAGATTCCCTCTTTTTTACTTTATGTTAGTAGTGCTAAACATACAGTAAGTACATCAGTAGATTTAAAGGAAATTGAGCGGGAAAAAAACATCATGATCGACGATATGAGAATTTGTCACTGTAAACTGAAAGAGAATGAAAAACATTTTGAAGACATTTCTATGAGCTCTCTGAGTTATTTTCATTTCTTTGCTAATTTCCAAAGTTTAATTAAAAAAAACTTTTAATTGATTACTAACCAATTGTTTTACTATTATTCTTCTAAGTTTAACTGAAATTAGCCCAGTATTAATCTTCTGAATTCTTCAATTGTTATAGATTAGACTTCCTCTTTACCTTAATGACAAAGTTTTTAATGTTTGCTTCTTGGTGTTCAGTCTCTGAAGATGCTGGACGATGAGGAGACAACAGACAACGAACTGAGAACCAAGTTCAACCAGCGCTGGAATAGAACCCCCTCTGGAGACCTGTACAAGCCCCTTCGTGCAGGTAAACACACGCACACGCACACACGCACACATACACACACACACACACACACACACACACTGTACTGAAAACATGTTCTCTTTTTCTTCATGTCATCCACTGTTGACCATGCTCCTTCTCTATCTCATCCTCTATCCTTGCCTCCCTTCCTTTTCTCCCCCAGAGGGAGCTAACTTCCGTAGCGTCTTGGACAAGGCCGTACAGGCCGACCAGGTGGTGAAGGACCGCTACAACACCCACTGTGACATGATCACCCTGCTGTGTAAACCAGAGAATGAGCTCAACGCTGCCATTCCCTCTGCCAACCCGACCAAGACCCTACAGGGCAGCGAGGTCTGTTGCTCTCCTCAAACCTTTAAAACATATATCTTAATGTTCAGGTAATGTAGAACTTAATTCAAGTACTATGAGCTTAGTTTTTCCAAAGTTATTTAGATCAGAAATTCAGATGAAGTGTGCAATATAACCACAGGCAGAAACCCCTAGTGCACATTGTGTGCTTTATGGCCCTGTATCTCCTCCCCACAGTGGCTCCATTTTTCATTTAGTTTGCTGACTGTGCATCATGTGTGACTGGGGAACTTAAATAACAAAACAAGTAGAACTCTTCACAGCTGCAGTATGTTACTGTCAGCAAAAGAGCTAAAGGGTCAGGGATTAATGGCAGGAAAATAACTGAATGTGTTAAAGATGTATTTAGATTAAAAATAAAACTACAACTTTAATGTCAGCAACTTTACTTGCTTACAGGTCGTGAACGTCCTGCGGTCTCAGCTCGCCCAGCTGGATGAGATAAAGAAGGAGAGGGAGACCATGGAGGGGGAGATCAAGGCTGTGACTTTTGACATGTCCACCAGCTTCCTGACGGCGCTCGCTCAGGACGGAGCCATCAATGAAGAGCAGCTGTCTCTCCCCCAGCTCGACCAGCTGTATGGCACCTACAACCAGAGAGTGCAGGCCAGCCTCCGCTCACAGGAGGAGCTGCTGGGACAAGTTCAGGTATACAAAAACACACACTGGGAGATAGGGCTGCAACTTTCAGTTATTTTTGTTAACTATTCTAGCTACCATTGCAACGATCAGTGGAGCAATATGTTAAAAATACACGTTTGCATTATAAATTAGCAAAGCAATACACATAAAACATTGACATATATCTTCAAATATACAAAATAATTGATTCCCCTACATAAAACCTTTTTAATTTCTTAATTTGCATTCAAAATGATCTGTCAACACAAAACCCCTCTGTAAGACCCTTGATGCATTCTGGGTAACAATAAAAACATTTCCATAAAGCCAAAAGAAATTATGAAACAATAACAATTTAAATCACTTAGATTGATGAACACCTTTTAAAACAAAGCATAGAAAAGTCATAATAATCATTATCATCATGATAAAAGAGGTTGTTTAGGCAGCAAGGTGATCTGAAGAAGACGTTTAAGATACATGTTATATTGTTTTGTATTGTATATTTTGGTCATACAAAAAGGAAGTTTCCTTACTGGAATCAGTTAATTAATAAAATCAACAAAAACACATGTGAGAACATCACACAGTACTTACTGAATAGCAGACAGGCATTCTTTGTGAATGAATAATTCACCGTTGACAGGGCAGATATACACAGAGGTTAAACTTGTCAACCTGTGATCACATGTGATTCCAGACGTCCCACCAGGAGTTCAGCAGCCTGAAGCAGTCCAACACAGAGGCCAACCAGAGGGAGGAGGTCCTGAAGAAGCTGGCCTCAGCCCATGACAGCTACGTTGAGATCAGCAGCAATCTGCGCGAAGGCACCAAGGTACTCACTCAGCACAAACACACCTGCACACACCTGCCTCAGCAAGTAGGAACAGCACTGCTTTAATGCACATTCTATAGGAAACGTCCTACGTCTATTTATGTTGTCGTTTTTTCTTTGTGCTTCAAGGTGGTTTGCAGGGCAGGTAATTTATTTTTGTCCTCTTTTTCTTCCTCCCTCCTCAGTTTTACAACGACCTGACAGAAATCCTGCTGAAGTTCCAGAACAAATGCAGCGACATCGTTTTTGCGCGCAAGACAGAACGGGATGAACTACTTAAGTGTGTATAATTCATGATTTTGTCTTTTTGTATTGGTTAGTATGACAGTGATCAGGATGAGACAGATTTTTTTTTAGTAAATTTGTTTTCGAGTGAGTTGTCGGATTACAGATATTTAACACTCTAGGCCAGCAAACCCCTGACTGAAGAGTGTAGCAGCTCAATTAAACAAAAACAGGAGACTGAGCAAACCTTTAATCAAACCACTCTAATGAACACTAACCAAAATGAGTAAGGTATATAAGTAAAGTATTCCACATGTATTTTGAATTTCATAAATCGAAGAATTATATGTTGAAGTGGGCCACAGCTACTGAATTACTAATAAACACCTTACCTGGAACAATTTGTAAAACAACAGATATGAAACCGTTAAAGTAGAAATATAAAACTTTGTTTAATAATAGGATTTATTTTTGTTTCAGGGAGCTGCAGCAGAGCATTGCAAGAGAGCCCAGCGCTCCATCCTTTAACGTTCCCGCCTATCAGAGCAACCCAGCTGCCCCCGCCACCGGCCCGACCCCTGCACCCAGGACCGTCTTTGTAAGCGACCACACACACACACACACACACACACACACACACACACCACTAAAGATATAATACCACAGAAGAAAAGTTGAGGCTGATAATGATGTATTAATCTCTCCACCCTCTGTCTCACTTCACTCCAGCAACCTCAAGCCCCGATGCAACCCCAGGCCAAGCCCAACCCGCCAGCCAGACCTCCTCCACCCAGCGTCACTCCTCAGGCAGGCTCGAGCTACACTCCCAACAACGCACCGCCCACCGTTCCTGTTTCAGGCAACCCACCACCTGTTGCCCCACCAACCCAGGCACAGGGACCACCTTACCCCAACTACCAGGGCTACCCAGGGTGAGTCTCTATATTTTCCTAGCACTAATGATCATCACCATGTGACGAAGAGAGGTTAGGCAACTTGCTCATGTCTTTCTGGTAAATACAGTATGTATCTGGAGGCAGCAGCCCGTAAGCTTAGCATTTCAGACAAGTGTTAATGTCTTGCTGAAAATATGACACTAAATTTTGATTGCATTTTCCAAAAATTATCTCATCTGGACCTGTAAAGCATTTTTGCGTTAAGTGTTTTCTCACTGTGAAGCATTTCAACAGCAGGGTGTAGTATTGGTAGCATCCCTTAGTGAGTAATGTACTCTTCCTTATCTATTGTATCTTGTTTACATGAGAAGATTAGAAACCCTTCATGTAATGTTTTTCCTTAAGTGCGTGATGCAAGGTGGTTCATTTTTGTCAAACTCCTGTAGTCTGAGCACAGCCTAAGCTTACCTGCAGCTTGCTCCAGCACAGAGCAGTATGAATCCTCTTCTCTCACTCTTCTATGTAAAACTATATGATGAAGTATACCTGTAATGCTCACATTGTGGTTGTTGTTTTCTCTCTTGTGCTATCCATGCAGGTGCTACCAGATGCCGATGGGCTACAATCCCTATGCTGCCTATGGCCAGTACATGCCCAACATGCCTAACATGCCTAACATGCCCAACATGCCCTACATGCCCTACCAGGCCAATCCAGGACAGGGCGGGTACCCAGGAGCCCCTCCTGCAGGAAGCTACCCTGGTTACCCCCAGCAGCCCCCACAGCAGCAGCCCTACTACCCTCAGCAATAACTATTCTCTCCATCCCCTCATACCTATTCTCTCCAGTTAACACCAAATAAAAAATACCCCCAGCAATAACACTTGATTTCCTCTTGCTCCCTCCTTTCTTATCTTTTGGTTTTAGTCTCAATCACAGCAGCTTGAGAAACCCCGAGTGCAGGGCGTTGTCAGAGCTGCTTTGCACTTCTCTCTGATACATTATATTCCTTTTCCACCTTTTATTTCTCCTTTTCTTCTTTTTCTACCCTGGATCATGTTTTCTGTGCTCTGGCGGCACTTTCCCCTAACTATCTCAACTCTCATCGATGCACTAACCCCCCTTTTAATTTCCCTGTAGTAATTTTCAGAGTTTTTTTTTAATGGTTTAATTTTAAAAACCTAGCTGGTTTCAATTGATAACTGACTCTTTGTCTGTGCTGCACTGCTGTACAACACTCATGGAAGCGCACAGAATCCTAGGATGTTTACTGGTTCATGTGTCAGGTTGGCGGATAGGTGGTCGTTTCTAGTCAAGTGCAGAGCCTCATCCTCACTACCCACACCCACTCTGCTTCTATATCAACTATATTCCTATTTTTGTAATGAATACTGCTGCCTCGCTGATGTATAAACCTCTAAAACGAATGGCCTGTAGGTTTTCTAATGTAGATGAAGACTGTTGAGAGTTCATCTCTCTTTCTATCGCTCTTTTTCTCTCATCCAGGGAATGTTGGTATATTTCTGTGATACAATCAGAGGCTGTAAAAGTGGGAGAAATGGTTCTATTATATAAATATATGTATAAATAAGACTGTATGTGGTTAACTGAGACACTCTGTGTGCTGCACTCTCATGCTCTTTGTCTTTATTTTTATTCCTCAGCTCTAATGTGATTAAAAAATAACTACTGCCAAGCAGAATCGGTCTGTCTTTAAATGTTGGCCCTCTTGATTTTGTCTCTGTGTGTTTTTCACTTTTTATCAAACTGTGGAGATTTGTCCAGCATCCAGAAGAGGGCAGTCCTGCAGCTCTCAGAGGGAGCGACCACCGAGCAGCAGATCACTTGCCATTGTTGCTCTTTTCAACCAATCGGGGACTGAGTTGTCCCATCCGACTAAACGGACGCCTTTTGACCTACCGAAGCATTGAGGGCACATCCCATTTAGATGACATGCAAATTACGTTCCAGTGGGGTCGTGATCTCGTCCAATCATATTTCCCTGCAGGTGATTTCTCCGCAGACAGATTTCATCCGCAGATATTTATTCAGTGTCAGGAGACGCTAATGATTTCACATTTCTCCTCCCTCTGTGTGTGTTCGTTTGTGTGTGGTGGAGAGGCAGATGGCAGCGCAGTGTGATGTCTGGAAGGATGCATGGAGATGTTGGCAGAGAGCTGCTGGTCCCCTGCCTGCATCCATCGCTCCACCTCTCTCCATTTTGCCTTCTTCTCTCTCTGTCTAATCTGTCTTCTAGAGATCCTATCAGCTTTGAAAAACCCACCATATTACACTTCACTTTCCCCCAGCACTCTCTTTTCCTTTGTTTTCCTTCCTATCACAATCTTTTCATCAAAATTTCCTTTGCTCCTAACCCTTTTTTTTTTTTTTGTAAAGCCACCTGTCTTATATCCTCGGCTGCTCTTTCTCTTCCATTTTTTTCCCTCTCCCCTGGCTCGTCTGTTTTTACTCACAATTCATCTGTCCTTGCCATCCAAGCCGCAAAATAGTTGGCAGCAACTTGTCTTTGCTGGTCAGTATCTCTTGGTTCATAAGCATCTCATCACATATGTCTCCTGTGTGTAAGTAAAACTCACAAGAAAGGATGCACTCATTTAATCAGATCTAACAGCTCACATCTTCTAAAAGTGACACAAGTACACACTGCCATGTTTCTTTCACTCACTCCCTCTCCATCTATCTGTACAGCATGGCGTTGCTGCCAAAGCCAATTGTAGCTCTGGATGTGTTTATCAAAGGTGTCTGTGCGTCTGAGGCGCTTAATTTCAACAAGACGTTCTCCATCGGAGGAGTGTCATATTTTAATTGGTCTGAAACTGAATAAAGGCAGGGAACAGAGAGCACTGCAGTGACAGGTATTAATTACCTTCTGCCTAATGGCTCCCAAACTCAGTGCTCAGCCATATTGCTGCTTGCACTATTTTTACTCCCCCACTCTTTTCTCTCATCGCTTTTCCATCCTCCTCACCATGTGTTTACCCACAATAGGGCTGAAACAAGGGATTCTTTTGGCTGTGATCTTGATACAGTTTTAAAAATATTTGGTTAGGGGAAACATATTGTCTTTTATAATGATTTCCAACCCGGGAAACGATTGTACACTAGGGCTATACCTCTGATTTTGCCAGGGGGTACATGTGAAAGATGTGAAGTAGTTCAACTAATACCATACAATAAAAATAATTGCTAACAGATCAAACCCAGCAACAGTAATGGAAGAAGAGGTGTAATAGTTAATCATGCTAAATTTTGGAAAAAAGTTTGGAATGGTAATCCTTAAGTGAGCTAATGCATTGCAGCTAGATGACAGAAATAGATCAAAGGTATCAATGATTAACCCTTCCAAAAGACAACGTTTGGATAAGTCAGCTAAAAGTAAAGGATGAAATGGAAAAAAAAAGTTTTAGTGTTACGGTTAAAATAGGAGAGAAAAGTATTGAATAAATATGCTTAGATATTGAAAAAGTAACAGATACCAGATTTCTCAGGATCAATAACGCTGTACTCTATAAATTCCTTTGGTGTGTTTTTCAAATAAGAAGGGAACCGTACATTTTTTTGTTAGTCATACATGATTCATTATAATTATTACTATTTGATTATTTTCCTGTAATGTATGTTAAGTTTAAAAATGCTCTACAGTTTAATGTTACACAACATTTGTGACACAACATTTAACCCCAACCAGTTGATACTCAGGGCTCTTTGGTTATGGTATTGGATCAGCAACTAGAATTGAATGCTGTACTTGCATCCAATAATGCATTTTAGTGTGAATCAGAGGCCAATACCAACACGGGTATCAGTATCAGCACAACTATACTGTATTTAAGAACACTGAACTGTATCCACTTGTTTTCGCTGATACTATTAGATATCCTTAGAATAACCTGAATGTACAAATTAGGAACAAGGCGGCATGCTGTCATGTTGGTAGTTGACTTCACCTGACAGAACTGTACGTCGCTTTGAATAAAAGTGTCTGTTAAATGAATCGTAGAATTTTGAACTGATCAAGGTTCAGTATATAGAAGGTTTGGGGCGCTTTTCTGTAATACACCTTTTAGTCATGTTTTTACTTTGATAGCATTAATGAAGAGGTATAAATCTTTGGTGCAGCAAAGTTTGCAGATACTCTGGCTGTCATTCTGCTTTTCTTCCTTTCATGAAATTCACTGTATTGTAGAAATGTGAGAATCTTTCAAAAAAGTAGGGATGACATAGTGCTGAATCTCATTTGTGGTGTTAATTTGATCAGACTTAACAGCTTACAAGTTGCCAGTATCAGTGCATGTGTGTTGGCTGATAAATTTGCCTCAATGATACAGCTCCCGAGCCGTGCAATGTGCGTTTTTTTTTTTCTTGCTTCTTTTTTCCCATAGAAGCAAGATGCCTGAAATAGCTCTGATTGACAGGTATAGAGACTCAGTTACTATAACAACTACCTCCTGGCTCTCATGAGCACTTATCTCTCTCTCCCTCTCTCTCTCTCTCTCTCTCTCTCTCTCTCCACCCCCCATCACCTCTCTTCTTTTTATTTTTATTTTACCAGCTCTCTTTTTTACCCCTCTCACCCCCTCACTATGTGCATGTGTGGGTGCGGAGGGAAGAGATTATGAAAAAAGAACTCGATTGCAATATTCCTTCACGGGGAGATTTGTGTTGCGAAAGAGAGCGGCCTGGCACCAGCTATTGGATCTAACCTGTGTGGGTGAGGGTAGGCGAGAGTGGGAAGATGAAACATGCTTATACAACATGGGCAAATAAGCCTTTTATATTCTTTTTGTGTTTCCCTTTCGGTGCTTGTTCCTCTGTCAGGTTGTGCTGCTCAGCTTGTATAATCAAGTCAGTCCAATGCACAGTGTTCCTAGTTTGTGTGTGTGTGTGTGTGTGTGTGTGTGTGTGTGTGTGTGTGTGTGTGTGGGGGGGGGGGGGTCTTTGCATGCATGCACAAACTTGTGTCAGCAAGTGGCACAGTGAGGCCACCCGATATGATGAGTGAATTTCAAGCACGATAGAATATAGTGGGACTGACACCAGAGAGTGCAGAGCGAGTGTGTGTGTGTGTTTTGTGGGAAGAAGACAAACGTCACCAGTGCCACCTGCTTTAGTGGGACAAAGGCCAGGCAAACACACACTTGCATATGCAGACAGCCAAGCAGAGGTCAAAGCAATCTCTTAACATAGCATTAATGATATGATTTACTTAACCTTCTTACGCTCATGCCACCATCCCCTCCCCATACTCCCCCTGTCCCTGCCTCTCCTTTCATCTCCCCGTCTCTGAGTCATCACACAGGGTGAGAGGTCTGAGGAAAACAAGCTGCCAGAGTTGGACATGCCATAACAATGCAGCACCTGTCAGATTGTGTGTGTGTGGTGTGTGTGTTTGTGTACCTGTGTGAGTACCTACATGTGCATGCAGCTGTCTCAAAGCGTCTGTCATTAGGAGAACATTTCCAAGTCTTACTGTAAATACAGAGTGTGTGTGTGTGGGTTGTGGTTTTCTCCACAAGTTGCTCTGCCACTTCTTCATTGATTGGTTATCGCGCTTTATGGCAGGAAATAAGATGACAGGTCTCAACACCTGTGTGACCTCAGCCGAAGAGAGCTCCTCTTAATGATCTGAGCTCGGCTGCCCAGGTCTGGTGCTGCTACTGGTTCAGACCTGATCAATTGCACACCCATCAGCCTTTCTCACCAGAGACAGATGTTGCTTCTGTGTGTGTTTGAGTTTTGCTAAAAAAAACAAGAACACCTCAAGTCGTAACTTTTGCTTATTTTCACAAATTTATGAAAAATAATGTCTTGGAACAAATCATGCCTGAAATTGATCATCTTGTTTTTTTAAACAATATTTTCCTTTCAATTCTCTAAATAAGCATCATACACTTCACAAATTAACAACGGAAAGACCAACAAAAACAAAAAAGAGAAAAAAAAAACCCAACACATTCAATTCACACATTGACCAAAAAAAGTACCTTTATGTAAATTTGTGCTTGGTGGTAATTTGAAAGAAAATGTCTGCACTTTTCACACATCAAAAAGGCGATAGTTCCAATTTAATTAGGATACAACAAAGAGGGGGGAGGCACAGCCCATAATAAGACATTTAAAACACGATGGAATCTGGTATCCAAGTGCAGGGTATCCATAGAGACTGTTGCTATGGCAGGGAAAAATCTCACCTCATTAGGCACAAATATAAATAGCCTTGCGACTCAGCTTATGGTCATGATGCCCACGGCTGAGAGAACAGGCTCAGAGGCGTCCGGGTCAATGATACAGGATGAGAGTCAGGACACTGAGAAAGAGGGAGTGATGTAGGGAGGAAATGATTGAGGGAATTACAAGGAAGGAAGCAGGGTGAAGATTGAGCTCAGGAAGAATGGGAGAAAGAGGAGGAGGAGTAAAAGAAAGAGAAAGCAGAAGACAGATGAGGCGGCAAAATGGAGCCCGAAATAAAGTTTAGCAGTGAAAAAAACCTCTTAAATGTCAACCTGTTTATTATGATACTTGAACTACAGCCCATTAAGAAGATCTGAAAAAAAAATCCTTTGATAAAATGCACATTTTAGTCATAAGTGATGAAACTGAATTTACATTCAAAATGATTCTCAATGACAGAACGGTATGATCCAGGAAAGATTGAAATAGCCATAATGAGATGTGTGAATGACTTTTCTGTCTCCATGAAGTGACTTTTTGTAGAACCGGCTTTTTTTTCTCCTCTTTTTTTTTCACAGCGTCATGCATAATGAGCGAGGAGGATGGTGGAGGAGAAGATGGCTGAATGGCTGGATGGCTGGAGTTGTGGGTGGAAAGATAGAAGATAGGAGTTGTGGGTGCTGTGAGCGGGGCTGACAGTCTGCATGGAGAGGAGACGTGTGAGAGCAAAGAGAAACCTCAAGTCATCCACCGCTGATTGCATCAACAGGTCTGAGCCCCTTCAGGTACACTGCAGTGCACCACAGTATTACTACAGTATTGACTCATCCCCATTGTTTACAATTCAGAGGTCCTGTGTGGACTTTATGTGTCTTTTTGACTCCTCGCTTCCTCTCTTTTATTTCTTTTTCTCTTTCTACACCTGTGATCATGTGGGTTTCTTTGACATGCATTCATCAACCCTCAGTGACAAAATCGAGTACATCCTCATAACCTGTGAGATGTACTGGTCTCTGCTGAGCCATGATGGAATGAAAAACATGGCAGATAAACGATAAATAAATATTATTTATCGCATTATAATACACAGATTTTAATCAAAATCTGATTTTGAGTTTTTCAACATGAACAACAAAAACATGGATGAACAGATCTCAAAGGGAAACAAATGGCAGACAATGTAAAATACACATTAGAGTATAAAAAAACAAGCCACATAACTTAAATGAGGCTACCTTGACACATACTGACGTACAAAGTTGACGTTCCCTATTGGAAACAAAGCAAATGAATTCCCACAGCAGCCGATTCCCAGGATACATAATCATTAAAATTATGGTCCAATGTCTTTCCAAGATTTAAAATATTCATACAATTAGCCTGCCACTTTTTTTTTCTACTTCCAGCTGCACACTTCTACGTACAGGCAAGGTGAGCACATGAGGCCATTCACAGATCTTCACACCAAACATTAAAGCATTATGACATAGTGAAAAAGAAACACAATACTACAAAGCATTTAGAAAAATAATGAAAGCGAGTCATTCAAAGCTGAGAGAAGATCAAATGAAAATAGCAGAAACAGAAGTTAAAACATAGTAAGTTATAAAATATAAAAGTAAAAGTTCAGTCAGAGTAAAAACAGTTAACCCTTGAATTCGAATATGTCAACATACCCAGTGGTTACTTACAGGAGCTTTATTAAATGAATAAAATAAGATTTGAGAAATGATGGACTAGACATTTGACTGGGAGTGGATTTTGGAGCACACATACTCAACATCAGGTAATTATGATTTAATACTAATACAGGACGAAACAGGTTCTGCAGATATAATCTGTCAACTACAAGATGCTGTCAGCTGAGGCTTGTTTTGTGTTGTACCCATGTTTTTATAATTTGAATACCACCTTTCGAGTGTGACATTGAAAATCTAATTAAAAGTTGGTTGTTAAAGCAAAAAAAAATAAAACTCTTGGTGACAGCTGAAAGTCTGGTAAGTGACACAACAGCTAAAGAGTCTGTGTGGACTCTTGGTTCCTGTTCAAACACGGAGTCTTATTATTCCAAACCTCAGAAACTTTTTGTGTACAGAAAGTAGGATAATTATAACACAATACTGAAACATGACAATAACGTCCTTATCTCCCCTCCCCTCACTAATTACATTCAAACTGATGAAATATAAAAGCCATTTGATATAACATTATATAAAGTCTTATGAGAAAATGTGCATAGTGAATGTCATGCAGTGTAGCCTTTGCATATTCCAGGCAAACTGGCGGGTCAATTAAGAGAGAAAAAAACTGAGAGACTCCCACCTCTCGATGCAAATAAACCTTAAAAGCTTGTGGGTGCTTTCTGTTCTTCAAAGCTAAATGGTTTCCTCTCGCCTTTGTTGTGAACAGTGTGTTTTCAACCGGGGAACAAAGGTGTCTGCAGCTGAAAAGATGAAAACTACGACAACTGATGAAGATGGTATAGAGTTCAGACGCACGTTTGTGTGGGCTGTCTAATTGAGGAGATTGTTTGATTCCTCTCCCTCTGCATTTCTCTCTCCCTCTCTCTGAAGACCTGTCAAACTCGGCAATCAGCTGAAAACAACGTGTTTAGAAAAAGGATTGAAGGAGCAGTGAAGGGAAAAAAAGAATCGAGATGGAAAAAGACGGCATTTAGGAAGAAAAGGGAAGGAGTTTACGCCCACCGCCTAAAGAGATGAGAAGACAAGAAGAGGAGGAGGGGAAGTATGTGTGGAGGAAGCAATGTGTTGCGTGCCAGAGCTCATCAGCCTGTCAAACATCCGTTATAGACCACAAACCCACACAGCCGTCATTCTGCCGAGGTCTATCACTGCACAGGTGCACCTCCTTCACCTTCACACTCACTCTTATACACTCCCATACAGTATATAAACATGTCTGTGCGTGTAGGTAGCCACGTTTACGCACATAAAGTTTGTCCACAGAGCATCTTGGGTGACCTGCTGTGACTCAATCTCATTGATCAGAAAATAAAAACCAGTCCGGTGGATCCTTCCTTGACCTCTCTCCTTACCGTTTTAGCACAATCTGAGTGCGCACTCTCAGCCCAGCCCACGTTTGAACCCGTATTATTCCCCATAGTTTTGTTCTTCTGACTGCTGACACACTGCCTCTCGATCCATCATCCTCTCTCTCCTCTCCTTTGGGGGTTGCATCAGGGGGGTTGAGTTTTGCCTCAGGTGCCCCCTAGGTAGAGGTGTAGTTTGGATCGTAGGATGTCAAATGAGGTTAATGATCTTTATTTCTATTGTGGGTGGGAGATGAAGCAGCAAGACATACTTCTCATTAGTGAAGTTAGTCCTCATGAAATGAGTGAATTGTTCCACTGAAACCCTCTCTCCTATATCCTGGACTCTACCCTGTATTTAACTCCCTCTCCAGTCCTCACTCCGACTTCATTAACAGCTCCACATACACTTGCAAGCGAATTCATCGTTTATGATGCAAAACAGCAGTGACATCTGCCTGCATCCTACCAATGAGAGCTGTGATCTCTGTGTTACTAATGTAAACCCTGTTGTGATGCAGAATAGTGACTCTGGGAAGATCTTATACTATTTTAAGATTCAAAATGATGTTCTGCGTGTTTTTTACATGTTATATTCAAACCATATAGAATCCATTTTAATTTGTGTAACATGAGAAACATGTGGAAGAGTTCATTAGTTCATACTTATTTAAGCCACTCCCATGGTAGCCGTAAAAAAAACTAATAATACAAAAATATGCTGCATTGTCTCTAAATGGCTGTTTTTGTCAAATATGTCTTAGACAAGCATTTTAAAGCTACCGTGAGGAACTTTCTGTTTGCGTCAGTTCTGGCATCCCCTGTAACAAAGCAGTCCATCGATATCTTTGCTTTTTTAGTCCTGTACAAAGATCTTATCGTGTTTCTTTTAATAGTGATGCATATCACTCTCGCAGCATCCTGCCATGAAAATGTAAAAAAAGCACACACAAAAAACGGCTTCAGACATTAATTATACTAATATATAAATAATCACTCTTCTCTCTGATGGCCTTGTTTGCTTTTGTAACTCATGTAGAGGCATCAGTAAAAATCTCAGTCTGTTTTATAACCAGCCAAAAACTCAGTGTAATGTCAATTACACAATTCTTAATATAGTATTCTGACATCTGCTTCAATGATGCTGCACTATAGAAAATCAAACTTTCTTTCATACATAAATACAGAAAAGTTTAGTATCCAAGGGATGTTACTGTGTTGTGTACAAAATAAAACAATCTATAAAATGAAGAGTAGGTTTAAAAGCATGTTGTCTATGACATTTATTTAAATATGATTAATTACATGTACATGTAATCATATATGAATGAGTCTATTAATGTGACAAACAGAATAAACAATAAGCCTTTCCAGTGTAAAAGAAAAACAACACAAGAAAAAATAATTGAATGAGCATAATTCGCAGAAGAATTTGTTTACATTTGTGTTATAAATGTAACTTTGTCAAAATAGACAATATCTTTCCTACGAGCTCTTTTTAAATAAAAATGTGGCTCTCCATTTATGCTATAACTCGGACTGCATGTGTCATTTGAATTAGAAAGCCTTACACTCAGCAGGATTACCTCATTTGAATAGAGAAGCTGGAAGTCTGTTGCAAAACATCATGAAGGCCATTTTTCTTTTGCCGAGCCATAGTTCACATGAAAACAAAATCATAAAAATTATGTATTCTTAATTAGAATTAATGAAGCCTAAAAAAAGAGGCTGCGCTGCGGTGTCTCGCTCTCGTGGAGAAGCAAAGGAGGAGGTCTATTTGTCTGTTTCTTGTCTATGGCTGTCTAGTCACCCGGCCACATGCTCCATCATAGTTTAAATATTCATAGCCTGCCCTCTGAATATTCATGAGGCCTCCATTAATATTTATGAGCTTCACTTGTTGAGGTGTCACTCGATCTCTTGTACACACATGCACACTCAGACTTTTACACAGTCTGATGATCAAAGGAGAAAGCTATGTTGACACGGCGCAGATTCAGAAGCAATGGTGTAAGATACTCTGGCGTTGTGATGTCATGGTAAATAAAAACTATGACCTTCAGATAGTATTCAAACTACAACCATAACCCCTCTTACAGAGTACTGAACAAAAATGAAGGGGACATTTGCCATGTTTGCTTCCCGAGTGTCAGTGGAGTAGAGGCAAGCCAAGCTCCAAGGTCATGAGTTTTGATGTTTCAATAATGACAGAGGCCATGTAAGTTTGTTATCATGCCTTCAAATGGAAGAAGCTATTCCCTCATTATGACTTAAAAAGTCTCCATACGCCATATATTGAGTGTTTTAGTGTTTAATTAGGTGCTTAACATAATTGACTTTCTGTCCTAACTACAAGTCAACTTATTCCATGTAAAGGTATCGTAACACCTTATAAAAGGTGAATTGATTTAACACCTGCTTTATTTATTTACAACAAAATCTAACATGTAGCATGCTACAGTGTTAGTCTATCTAAGATAAGCTAAGCAACTGCTGAATAGCTTCCTTTTCACCATCCATAGTGAGTGACATCTTCTTTCTTTTTTACTTTTAGCAAGACAAATGAGCATATTGCGTTTTCACAAAATGTTGAACCATTAAAATTATGATATGTAACATTGGTAGAAACTTAATCCCAAATTTCTTTCTGGGCTTTTAAATGGCAAACCATGGGAAATAAAAAGTTTTGTTTTAGTCATTCAGAAAGTCACAGTGGAAGAACAGACACATCCTTTGTCTTTATAGCAAAGTCAAACTGACACCTTAGTTGTATGTCTTTGCAGATGAACATCTGCTGTTTATGGATTTGATTTACAGTAAACTTGTATGGTCTTATGTTAAATGTCTACCAGAAGAGATTGAGTTTACCCTCCACTGCCTCCATGTTTGGAGGGCCTCTCTAATCCCACTTCCAGTAAGATCTTTAAACAGACATATCTTCACCTCACCAAAGCTCTGGAACTGATGTAACAGTATGACACACACAAACACACAGTCAGCTGTGCGCTTTCTAATAAGGTGGGTTTATATAACGAGCCACAACTGTGCCGGTATTTCTGTGCACGCGCGACGGGAAACGAGCGCCATTTAGTCTGTGTGCATCAAGCACTCACGCCAACCTTGCTGCCAAAACCAGCAGACAGCAGGTGCAACTGTGTGTGTGTGTGTGTGTGTGTGTGTGTGTGTGTGTGTGTGTGTGTGTGTGTGTGTGTGTGTGTGTGTGTGTGTGTGTGTGTGTGTGTGTGTGTGTGTGTGTCCTTTATAGTCCTCTTTTCAGAACACATTTGAGATTATCTGCACACCAGTTGTCTTTGGATGAGTGATGAAAGGTTGTTCCTAATTTTATTTGGCTATATTTGATGTGAAATCTTT
The DNA here is from genome assembly GCF_963584025.1 of Labrus mixtus. Lineage (NCBI taxonomy): Eukaryota > Metazoa > Chordata > Actinopteri > Labriformes > Labridae > Labrus > Labrus mixtus. The sequence goes on from NC_083627.1 coordinate 25,732,409, forward strand.
CCTTGTAAGTCAATGAAGCACGACCAACTTTTGTGTGTGTGTGTGTGTGTGTGTGTGTGTGTGTGTGTGTGTGTGTGTGTGTGTGTGTGTGTGAGCGTGTGTTTGTTTGTGTGTGTGTGTGTGTGTGTGTGTGTGTGTGTGTGTGTGTGAGCGTGTGTTTGTTTGTGTGTGTGTGTGTGTGTGTGTGTGTGTGTGTGTGTGTGTGTGTGTGTGTGTGTGTGTGTGTGTGTGTGAGCGTGTGTTTGTTTGTGTGTGTGTGTGTGTGTGTGTGTGTGTGTGTGTGTGTGTGAGCGTGTGTGTGTTTGTGTGTGTTAGTGTGTGTGTGTGTGTGTGTGTGTGTGTGTGTGTGTGTGTGTGAGCGTGTGTGTGTTTGTGTGTGTTAGTGTGTGTGTGTGTGTGTGAGTGCTGTGCTGAGTGTGAAAGTGAGTAGTGATACATTCACATAGCAATGTCTGCTTGCTTTCAGATGACGCACATCCTGAGACCTGCTCAGTCATCTCTGTAGTTTGTGGTTATAACATTGAGTCTGTTTCACTCCCCAATAGGTCATATGTGTTCAATATGTATGCTTCTGGCTTTGTTTTTTTTGGTACAGTTTATGCAGCTGTTTCAAAGGCTAAACTATATTGCAAATTTCAATAACACAAAATCATTTTTACTCAATATTTATATAATTCAATTATAAAGATGTAATGTATTGTTATGCCAAGTTTTATTAAGAAAGAGAACAAGGAGTAGCTGAAGAGAATGTTCACCTCTTTTTTTAATAAAGAATAACAAACAACTCAGCTCTGGATCCTCAGGAGTAAAGTCATGTCTTTGGGAAACAAATGAGAGGCTGTCAGATCTTATCAAACTCTAAGAATCTGTCCGTAACGAGAACAGTTTGCTTTCTTCTGGGTTTGTTAATTGATTTACTCATTGTTTAACCATGGGAGCTCTTTTCTTCTTGCAGAGGAATAATCTTAGAGGTAATTATGTGACATAATTGGTTGTTTTCTTTTCTTTAGTGCTGAAATCAGTTCTGAGATACCCATGATGGTGTCAGGTTCAATACAGATATAAAGTACTTCAGGAGGTGTGTTAAAAAAGTTCAGACCAGTAATTTATCTTGGGAGAAAGGATGAAGCAGTGAAGAAGTTTGGCCTCCTCCAGGCTACATTTATCACACATCTCTGGTTACATCTTGTGTAATTTTGTCTTTGAATAATGGTGTCTGTGAATGACTTTGAACTGAATGAGAAAAGAATTAATGGAATGAGAAGACTTAATACTCCTATCTCCGCACAGATCAGCATTTCCACTTTATTCTCCTATAAGGTCTTGTTTTCTTTTCTATGAATATTTTTTAAATATATAACAAATACAGCAGGGCCTGAACAAGTTCCGTTTTTAAGACAAGACATGTCACAAGCAGATGGTGAAGTCTTTTCAAAACAAGCTGTGTGGGAGTGAGGGTAGCTCCTGATTTACAAAAACCTGACATTTTTAGGAAGCCATAATCAGATGAAGGTTACTGACAGAGCATTTACCAATGTCCTTCAGCTGTGAGAACTCATTACCAAGTGAAGGTGACGGAAAACCCCTGTGCAGGGTGTGTCTATAATGAAATGAGTTGTACAGAATAAAATATATATTTTTTTTGTAGCAGTTGCAAAAAAAAACCTGCTGTGGGCACACATTACTGCGTGAAGGCGACGAAGAAGACCAATTTCAAGTTGTTGGTGCAAGAATGATCATAGTGCTAACCCGCACCAAACCTTCATTTGCTCTCAGGTTCCTACAGAAATGTGGTAGTGTGCTATGATAAAACGAGCTTAGTTTGAGTTGTAACAGCATCCAGATACAGGGAAACAACAATCGGTCATTCACTGTGGAACAACCTTAATAGAAGTACTACAGACTCTAAAGGAGGTCAGCGTAATGAGTATATTATTTTTTCTCCATGAAATAGGTTTGACCAAAATCCACTTTCAGTCAGTGCCTCCTAAAAGCCTGGAGCACTTCTTGTGTTGTGACTGGTTTTCAGCATTTTCAGCTGCATTTTGATATTTTGGTTTGTGTTCTTTTGACTTCACATAATTTTTGTATTTGCACAGTGAATTCCTTTTTTTTTTGCATCAGGATCTTACATTACATCAAATCTGGTCAAATAAACTAGACCCTGCTTATTTGATCTTCTACCGATCTTGAGAAAACTAAGATGGTATTCTTAGAACATGTACCCTTTACTGCAGGAAGACAAGATTGGTTGTTCTCAAGATAACAAAATAATTAGCAGCTGACAATAAAATATCTGTATTTAAATGAATTGCTCATGTTTGTACAAAAAAAGCCCATTGATTTCTGCAAAGGAAATCAAAATGGCAAAGGAAGCAGAGGGATGTTAAGCTATAGTCCCAATAGCTCATTGTTGCCCCAGGTCTGCAGGGGTTCCCAAACTTTGCTAATGCCCAAAGACCCCATAGCGTTAGCCTCTGGCCATAAAGTTATCACAGCACACAGAGTCTGTCCACATTATTTTTTTTAATGAACCAGGGTGTGATACAGATAGGGAGCTTGGTATCCTTCACCAACAAATCCTTCATGTTAAAGATCTTATTACTTGTGTGTATTTTGGTGAAACCAAAGATAGGTGATACTGGATGACTCAGATTCACAGGGTAAAGAATACTTGTGTCTCTCAGCTCTCTAACACACTGAGGGCTCTGATGTCATGTCTTTCATAATTCAATGTTGGGTTTAATAGATATAGTTTAGACTAAAGATTTTAAAGTTTGACCCCAAGGACCACATGTCTCTGCTGAGTGTGTTGATGTATGTAGGTACTAAAGAATATTGCATTCACATGAGAAAATACAAATCTGCTCTGTTTTTCTGAATTAACAAGATAATTATCTGAGAAATACAAGTTACACTTCTTTAAAAAAGTAACCTGTTTTTCTGAATTCACTAGATAGAGGTACCTCAAAATCACAACAGAAGCTTTCATTTAGGCCATTTAAAATATCCAACATTCCCAGACTGTTTAGTGTACCCCAGTTTTAATTTGGTTTGGCTTTGAGACATTGGGAGATACTCGTGTCTTTCAATAACATCGATGCATTTTGTTACTAGTTTGTCAACGTTGTGCAGGCAACTTAAAATGTTACAGTTCAGACATAAACACCGCTCATGTCGATAAGAACTGATATAACTTTGCATCTGACATTTATTCAGGCTGTATGCGGTGACTCAAGAGACAAGTCAATCTGCAACTGAGGCATGTGCTGAGATACGCAAGCACCTTTTAACTTGTAGGCTAATTCCAAGATAATGATCTTGTTCATTCCGAAAAACAGAACAGATCTTTTATTTTTTCATTACAAAACATAACACGTAATTCCAAGTTTCTTATCTTGTTAATTCTGAAAAACTGAAAACACATTATTATTTTCTTGTGAATGCAATACACTTCCATGTTTAAGTATTTGTTCTTTACATAAATAAATTAATCTGCTTTCTTATATCAGGAACAAGGTATCGCTTCATGAGACTCTTTGCTGTGAAATATGTAAATAAGGGCTCTTATGGCAGCATGCTGTTAATCACTTTCTGGTGTCTACCCTGCAGCAGCAGTTTCAGGCATTAATAATAACTTTCAAAACATAGAAAATCTGTATCCTAATAGTGTTGTTTGCTTTTGTAGTTCATTAAGAGGCATCAGTATTAATGTTGGTCTATTTCATAACCAGCCTTGTACTCCCAACAGGAGCTTTAAATTCATTGGGAATGTTTAATACTAAAAAGAGTTTAGCTTCTGTTCAAATGTTCTGACGGCTGATAGACGAATTTGGATGCAGTATTTCTAAAATATATGTACCAACAGCAGTGTGAAGTACACATTTCCTCAAGCACTGTGCAAAAGTACAATTTAGAAGTAGCATACTTGTTTATTTCCTTTTGACATCTTTTGACTTGTGCATCACAACATCAATTCAATACAGTCAAACATCAGTTAATAAAATAAGGTTTTTTTTATAGAACAAGCCATCCCACAGTGTATAAAGCAGTTAATATTAGCTCCACCAACTTCCTCCACTGATGGCCAGTGCAAGCGGAGGTGGGGCTGAAGGAGACCCCTGTCTCCTGACACTGAATTGATCACACCATCTCCCACATCCTTTATTTTCATTGCATTTTTGAAAGGCATAAAGTATAGGACTACTGCAGTTTTTTTTATTTACATAACTGCACAATCCATAGGACATATTTTAGTTCAAGATACAAACTAACAGTGCTGTGCTGGCAGCATAAGAAGAACCACTGAGAGCTGACTTCATCGTTTTTTATCAGAAAAAACATTATATTTTAATCAAACTTGGGGCTTTTGCATTTGTGAAGCTGCTTAAGGTAGCTGATAAGATAATTAAAAGTAATCACCGATCACAATACACAAAATGGCCTGAAGGCTAGGCCTAATTATTTTGTTCTATTTTTAAGTGTGTAGTAGACAGCATTTGGCAGTTGGAGCTGGTTACCTTTGCTTTTAACAGTGCATTAAAGTTTTTTTATTATTAGGCTATTTATTTTTTAACTTCACAATGTTAATGTGTAAAAACTTAAGCTGTCAAAGCAGTAGGCTATGAGTAACAACGTATAACACCCCTTGAATTACAATGGAAAATACGAAAAATCGAATAAATAACCTACACACACTTGGCAGGGGTGGCGGCTGTGGCTCAATTGGTAGAGTTGTCACCTTTCAACCAGAAGGTCAAGGGCTCGATCCCCAGCTGGCCAAATGTCCGATGTGTCCTTGGGCAAGACACTCAACCCCACATTGCTCCCTCTGCTTCGGTGGCAGTGTATGAATGGCATTAGTTACTTCTGATGGATGATACTACATAGCGATCATCACTACCATCAGTGTATGAATGGGTGGGTGTGACATGTGGTGTAAAACTGCTTTGAGTAGTCGGAAGACTAGAAAAGCGCTATATAAGCTCAAGTCCATTACCATTTACTTACTTTCTGTAGCCTACACTTAGCACACTTGAGTAAAATGTGCACTTCATAGCTGCTAAGGGTATTATTTTTAGCTTTGATAAAGAATAGAGAGAACTTCAGAGTTTAATTTCAGTAGTAAAGGAGATATAATTGAGTTGTATTGAAATGTAAGACAAAGAGAGATAGAGATAGAGATGAAATGTAAGAAACAAAATTGAGACAAAATACACTTAATGTTTCATAGAAATACACTGTAAAAATAATTCATGTTATTGTTCATGTCTTTTATTCATATTTGTATACTGTATATATTGTTATCATTTGTTGTTCAAAACGTTTTCTGTACTGCTTTGGCAACACAGATTGTTGATCTGTCATGTTAATAAAGCTCATTTGAATTTAATTGAATTGACAGGGACAGAGATGAAATGTAAGACAGAGAGAGAGACAGGTATAGAGATATAGATAGAGAGAGAAAGGTATAGAGATATAGATAGAGAGAGACAGGTATAGATATATAGATAGAGAGAGAAAGGTTTAGAGATATAGATAGAGAGAGAGAGGAGTGGGCTGCTGGTTGGAGGGCTGGCTCTCGTGCATTCCTCGCGTGTGTGTGGGCGCGTGGCTCGGTCCTCCCCCCCGGTGCACCGACAGAGAGGCAGAGAGAGGCAGAGAGAGGCAAAAGGCGGAGGAGGAGCAACGGACCTCACAATCAACGAGTCAACAGACGCGGGGTATACAGCAGTCGGTCGGTCGGTAACCGGCAGAAGAAGCTCGCGGAGGAAGACTTCAGCTAACGGTAAGATAACGGTCATTCTCACGCTGACAGTTGACGCAACGTCCCGTCGATTAGCTTGATCAACGGTTCACTTCGTAACGACGTCGACACTTTGTATCAAGTCTTCAAGTCTCCAAGTCTCCTCTTTCTGCTTAACGATGTTTATCACTGAGGGAAACACACGACTGAGAAAACACTTTGTCTTAAACTCAACAGAGAACACGACTAAACGAGATCTAGCTAAGTGTCGCCTCTCTCCGGGGTCTTAACGACGTGAAAGAGCCGTCATTTAGTCTCTTTAATTCTACTGTGTTAGACAACAATACTCTGAAGTATTCATTTTTGTTTTGCTTCGATCTTCGTGTCCTTGTTAGTGTATAAATGTGAGTTTAAAAGCTGGTTTAAGTTTGCTGGTTACGTTAAGAAAAGTCCCTCTTTGTAGCTACAATACAGTGCGGTGATGTTTTCCGTCTCCCGCGGTCCACATGCAGCTGACAGCCCGGTGAAGTCCCGGAGCAGGAGGTCCGCTCCCTGCCCTGGTGTGTAAAAATAGCCCCGTGTGTCAGCTTAGCCTTGGTCACGGTAATGCGACACAGACACTCAGACACGGTTCCCCACCGGTTTTCTGAACTCAAGAAAAGAGAGTCCCGGTGTTGCACTGCATCTGTCCCGTTATGTGGGTCAACAGGATGCTGCAAAGTTGTTCATGGAGATGACACCTTTTAGTCTACTTATCGCATCCTCAGTTTGAACTTGTAACACAGTGTGTGGATCCGGATATAGACTCAGACATTAACTGTTGTGAGCATTTTTTGTGTGAACTAGCCCTTTAATAAAAGCACTTTGCACCCTATACTGTCTCTGTTATGTATGCAGGTATTTCCCCCATCTCAGCTGCAGAGCGTCGCAGCTGTCGCACCCACAAGTCACTCTGGTTATAGGAGCGCTGTGGCTGCCCAGGTGGTGGTGACTCAAAGGACAATGTAACCTAAATTTCACATGTGCAACCTACTTTCTTTTCTGCTCTTTTCTTAAGGTGGAGGGTAAAATAAGTTATGCCCTGTTTTTATTTGATGCAGTAGTAGGATGGGGATAGAATAAAACCTGCTCAGCATGAAGATATTTAAGCTGCCAATACAAAAGAAAGATACACAAACATAAAACATTGGTAAGTAAAATCTTTCAAAAACCTTAGAAGAAAAAGGAAAACAGCCCAATCACAGGCTTTGGGGCACATCATGCGGAGATTATGGATAAATAGCATTTCAGGCTCCAAGTTTGTCTCACATTTTTAATTATTATTTTAATCCAGAGAGACCTGCTCTCTCAATATTTTTGTCTCTATCTGAATCATTTTCTGATGAGCTCTGGGCTGAGGGAGAAAACATGAAATCCCCTTTTAAATTCATCTGCGCTCTTAGAGACCAGAAACAGCTTTGTGTGGCTTTGGCAGAGATGCTTTCTATATTTTATTTGAAATACTGAATACAAAGCGCTGTGTCTTTAGAGGCAGTAAAATGCAGTACAAAGGGCTGTATTGAACTTAAGTTTGCAAAGTACGATGGTAGAAATCAGTGTTAAATCGTACAAGAGCCACTGATGATTACAGCCCTGGTATTGAAATATGGATTTTCAATGGTTTTAATTACAAACAGGATTCTTCAGGGCTTAAGCACTTAATGTAACTTGGGTAAGCGGACAATGGCCATCTAAAGTAGCTTTTGGATACTTTCCCCCTGGCCTGCCTGTGTGTCAGTGTAGATGAGCCAGGCGGCTTATGGCTGCAGAAGAAACGTCTCCTGGTGAGTAGGTGGCTCTGAGGCTGAAGGCTTCGGGGAGAGCAGCAGATGGATGAAGATGTAGCGGGTACTGGCGCTCCCTGCCTCCCGCTGCCATCCGTCACGCGCTAATGATCGTGTCACACCTTCTCCCCGGGCGGGCGGCCGCTTCTGCAGCGCTCAGCTCAAAAACTAGTAACACTGCTCAAATCCCCTCTTCACGGCCTTGGGCTGAAAAGACCGGAGACAGACTGCTCTGCGAGCCTCTTTCACTAATTCTCCAGTTCTCCATCGCTTTCCCTCACCCCTCTTCACCTTTAAAGTCCCTGCAGACTGTTTCCTCATCTCTCTTCATCCCCTGCATCCCTTACTGCTCCATTCATCTTGTTTTCTCTACAGTGCATCTGCTCCACATCATTCTTCTCCCTCTCCGTACGCTTATGTCATGTTTCTGCTCTCTGCTATTGCTCAAAATCCACTGCTGATACTATAGTTCACCACCTGCAGGCTTTCTATTGTTTTTTAACATTTTTTCTTTGATTCTTTTGATTAAAGGAGATGTATTGGCTTTTTTTTCTCACCCCTCCACTCTGTGCGGTCCAGGGTCAGGGTTGGTTACAGCACAATCCACATGTAGCAGCCTGTCTGTTTTGCAAAAAGACGCCTCAGCAAGAACTAACCAACAACGCATTGGGGAGTCTCACAAGTCATTATGTCCTGTAGAGTGTTTAGATGTCTCCTTTTTTCTTCCCATTGCAGTATGCAGAAGCCGAACAAGCTGAGATAGTGATTCAGATTGACTTCAGCATCTTACAAGCTGTAAAACAAAAACAACAGCAACTGTAGATTATTTTCTTATAACAATTTCAGGTATTCATTTTGTTGCTCTAAATTTAGATGGTTATGCTATCTGATCAGTACCCTAAACTCACATTGTTTAAAACACATAATCATCATAAAAAGTATTAAGTATCACATAGGGTTCTAAATTTAAACATGATATTCCAATTAAATACCAAATCAACTCAAGGGGAGATTTCAGACGCCACTCCTCCACACAATTATATGATATTATTCCGGGGGGAAACACTGCTGAAATTAATTGTGTTGCATTGAGGCAGTATGGGAAGTAAACACCACTTTGGTTGCACTTGGACTGACAGGGCCTTTTTTTTTTTTTTTTCTCAACTGCCATCATCTCCAATCGGGTGTTAAATAACCATGTTATGGGACTCAGCGTCCTCTGAGCTCGTTATGCTGTCCCAGGTGTTACAGGAATAAGTGTCCTCTTGAGCTCTGTTGCAGCAGTATGTGTTCCCACTGAATGCAGTCGGCTCCTTTCTAAAAGATGGTGGAATGCCACTTCCTCTTGTGTGTGTGTGCGTGTGCGTGTGTGTGGACGTCTTTGGTCTCAACTCTGTTCTCACCACCAGGATCAGAGACTCAGCCTGGTATTCTCGGAATATATGTGCTGGCGGATCGGATGATACTGTTCACAGCTGCTGTTTCTAAGAAAAGCTTGAGGACACACACACACACACACACACACACACATACATAAGACATGCGTCCACATGAGCTGCACACATGTAAACACACATGCAAACACCAGATCCATGCACAGTGCTACATGTTATCGTCACACATGCAAATGCACACATATAGTACGGTAATACACTTTAAGCAGCAATTAACTGTCAGCCCAGGAAATATTTTGGGAAGCATATGCAAAAAGAAACAGCTTGGCTACTTGTTTCCAGCAGTTATTCTTCTATGCTATGGCAACCGATTGATATGAGTATGTGTGTTTGTGTGAAACAGTGTAGCAGCGTTTCTGTCGAACAATGACCACTAACACTGTTTTCTCTCCTGTGTTTTCAATCCCTTCAGGCTATTTTCTGTTGACCAGTAAAGAGCCGGCAAAGAGACGAACAGTAGAGAAAAGCGAGCACGGGTGGAGAGGATAATTGCATTTCTGGCTGCCCCGTGGGAACATGGGATATATGACCTCATCATTCACCTGTGAGGCTCTCCAGTAAACAACTCCAGATAGGTAGAAACAGAGCACACAGACACACTCACAGAGGCAGATGCAAATGACACACAAATTCAGACTTCATTTGGGTAAACACTCTCACAAAGCATCATGTCCATGTGTTGTGTCCATGTCTTTGTTTAGAAGAATGACTGAAGCCATTGTAGAAAGGGCGGATGTCCTCTTAAAACCCTGTGATGTGACATCATATGACATCATCAATGACTCCTCCCCTCCGCCATGTCTGTCCCTCTGCAATCAGAAGGAGGATGAAGAGTGTCAACATGACAGTAAGAAGCTGGAGCAGCAGGTGAGTGAGACTAGATAAACCCATTTCTTTATACCAAAATATGAATTTACCACGTTCAAATTATGAAACCTACATCGCTTTTCACGTAGTCTCTGTTTTGACAAATTGTGTCCTCTCTCGTAGAAAATGTGCAACCAGGTGCACCCAAAGAAAAAAGTAAAGGTAAGCTAAAATAATGCAGCCTCTCATTATTCATTCTCACTGAAAAATGGATTGCTTTAAACTCTATGAATTTATAACAACGTTTGCGTGTGTGCATATTTCAGGCCAAAGGAAAGTTAGTGCGGAGTATGGCTGTCTGTGAGGAGTCCTCACCTTTTGAAGAAACCAAGGTTGCACACATACAAAAACACATAGCGAGATCGCCATCCTACTCTTGATCATCACCGCTCTCATATTACTCTTTATTTTCATCCCTCTCAGGCATCTCCGGACGCAAGCATCTCATCAAGCTGCCATGACGACGAGAGGACTTCCTGTAAGGAGGAAGAACAGGAGAAGAGCACCGATCCAAAGAAACATCCACTGTCCAAAGGTGTGTTTGTGTGTGAGATTGATATCTCATAAAAGAGAGACAACAGAAAGCAAATAAAATGTAATAAAATTCAGTGCCACTATTTAGATGTATTTCTCCTGGGGTGTTAAATATTGCAGTGTGTTTTCATCTTTATTGTCTGGAATTATAACCTGCCCGTCTGTCTGTGTGCCTGCTTATGTCACTCTCAGAGTCCATTCTGGAGTACACCGACTCCACTGGCATAGACCTGCACCAGTTTATCGTCAACACTCTCAACAGCAACCCCAGAGACCGCATGATGCTGCTTAAACTGGAGCAGGACATGATTGACTTTATCACGAGCAATAGGTGTGTGCGTGTTTATGTGAAGGAAAGTGTATAACCTTGAGACCTTCAACAAGATGTTTACCTGCTTCAACAAGCTGAAAGAAAACTAGTTTGCTAAATATTGTTAATGGCTACACTTTTATGCTAATTAATGACCTGTTTTCAGCTCATATATTATAACGCTGTCTTATTTAGTGCATTGATCAATATATTGAGCCAGTTATGTTAGTGTGAGTGTGTTTGAGCCACCAAGGATGATGTTGGACTAAAGCCAAAAAATACAACCAGTCTCAATCTGCCTCCTCTATCGCCTTCTGTCCTCTCTCTCCTGTTTGTCTCTATCCCCTTCTCACTTTTGTTTGGTGCACTCTCGTTGAGTACCTGTTTTTTACTCTTATCCTCTTGTCTCCTTTCCCCCCATTTGCTAATTTCTTTCCTTCTGCTTTCCCCTACATCCTTCTTTGTTTCTATCTCTCCCAGTCCCTTTAAAAAGTTCCCTCACATGTCGTCCTACCACCGTATGCTGGTCCATCGGGTGGCGGCCTACTTTGGCATGGAGCACAATGTAGACCAGACAGGCAAGTCTGTCATCATCAACAGGACCAGCAGCACACGCATGTAAGCATAATATGTCAGTGAGTATGTCCCTTTAAATCCTTCCTTTTTGTGTTTGATTGAGTGGTAACAGTTTTTTCTCCTTTCCTTTGAAAGACCGGAGCAGCGTTTTTTGGACGAGGTGCATAATGAGAAGGCAGAAGATATCCATCAATGGAAAATTATTTTGAAGAGGGACAACAGCTCAGATGACCAGGTCCGTCTGTCCTCTTGTCTCTAATGTGGCCTGTATTTGTTGAGTGTGCTCATTCATCACATCCTACAGCGTTTCAACCAGTTCTTGTATTTGTTCCTCACAGATCAAGCTTCACCCTTTACGGGAGAGGCAAACCAAGTCAATGGAGGAGAGAGAAGAGGAGTACCTAAGAGTACGTGACAGAATCTTCAACAAAGAGGTGAGACAGGGAGGGTGAGAGAAAGTGAGAGACAGACATCCAGATATGACATAGAGACAGAAAGGAGACTCACTAATTTCTCCGCTGCACTTTCACAGCCACCGTGCACCCAGGAGAGTGCCCATGCAGAAACCAGGTAACCTTGCCTCCAGTATATTCTTTCCATGTGCCTTTTCAGCTTATTATATTTAGATGAGAACATTAATATATGTCTGTGTGTGTGTGTGTGTGTGTGTGTGTGTGTGTGTGTGTGTGTGTGTGTGTGTGTGTGCAGGGCTGTGGAGGAGTACAATCCATATGCTGAGACCCAGAGGAGACGGCAGCTCTTCAGGTAGAGCTCTGTCTGCACAGATGCGAAATCATTTATCATCTTAATCCGGTCAGCCTGGCTGCACCAGAGCTGTTCAGAGTCTGCTGCGAGAACAAAAAGAGGACAGAGATTTGCTTTGTTCTCTGGTAACAGAGTTAAAGATTCCTGGAAATTGTGTGCATTCTGAAAGAAAATAACTAAAGGGAGTTTTTTTTAACTTATTATTATAAATAATTATATACATTTATTTTCAAAAGCTTTTTTTTGGGGCAGGAAAGAAATTTGCAAAAGGACCAGAGTACAAAATGATCCATTTTTAGGAAGACATTAAATTTGTTGAATTTGCTGAATGTAGCACAAATCTTCAGCTATACATAATCTACAGCAAAACAAATGCTGTCTTGTTCTTGTTCAATTCTGGATGCGCCTCTCAGAGGGAGTCGTGACAGCTCAGGCTCAAGTTGGACAGGCAGCAGCAGGCAGAGCAGCACTGAGACTGACTGTCGCTACAGCAACGATCCCCGACCTTGGAGCAGCACAGACTCTGATTCCTCCTACCAATGGACAAGTCCTGCTCCGAAACACCGCCAGCCTGCCAACCCCAGCTGGGACTCACATGGTTCAGGTGTGTAATATTTTACTTATTTTACTTTTCATCACTTCTTTGTCTCACCTCAAAGGTGTAAATTCAGCCGTTGAGGGTGAGACTCTCGCTACCTGTGTACAAGCAAACTTCTTCACAGATTTCATCACCACACCACACTCGAGAAAAATCACTGTTTATAAATTATTCCTGTTCTTTATTCATCAGCATCTAATTAACAAAGAAAGCAAGTGCAAGTTCTTATGGTGTGAAAATTTAACTCACTCCCTGAACCTTCACATCAGAGCTGTAAATTTTCACACAACACCTCCAGTCGTCTTTGCATATTCAGGGAGAAAAACACGTCACCGAGACTGCTCTAAGGGACTAGAAACAGTATGTTGTAATCACAGACAGGTGTTGAATGTTGAGAACTTTCACAGAAAGTTGAGTTTTAGGCATGAAAATTATACTCTTCCTCTTCTCTTCGTCTTTATTTCCCCCCGAGCTCATAGAATTCCCTCCAACACACTGTCCTTAACTTTGTTGTGGAGTTAAGGACTCTGATTTCTAGACACTGTTTCCTATTGTAATTGTAATTTATATTGTTCTTTTGTTTTTGTGACTGATTATTACAGTTGTTTGTTCTTTTTGTCTGTTTTAATGTTCTTGTAATCTTGACGGCATCAGAAATATGGAAAACGTCAATTTCCCTATTAGAATTAATGATGGTTTGAAATTAAATAAAAAGAAAAACTTCTCAACTTCCCTCCCTCTGCCTCTCTCAGGCTCCGTCTCTCTCTACAGAATACCCTCTACTTGTCCGCATCCAGCTTCTCCAACAATTGATGAGCCTGCTGCCTATATCATGGAGAATGGGATCCCGCCTGGAAGCATACTAGTAAACCCACAAACTGGTATATAACAAAATCACACACAGCTGTAAGATAGTAAGACAATAATCAACACAAACATTCTTCACACTTAAGTCTCTGACCTCTCAGGGCATCCTTTCCTGAACCCTGACGGGTCCCCTGCTGTGTACAACCCTCCAGACAATCAGCAGCCAATCAGGAGTCAGACACAGCTGCAAAGTTCTCCACCACAGCAGCAGGTAACACAGACCCACACATAGCACAGACACACACTCACACCCACACTCAGAAGATGCACAATACGTCCGGGCAGACAAACATAACTGTCTCTGTTTGCGTCTGTATCTCTGTCTCATGTGTCTCTCAGGTGATTCAGTACTCGTCTGTGTCTTACACGGCTCCACAGATGTTGCCTGTCTCTCCCTCACAGCCATACTCCACAGTATGTATCACTGTACAGCCAACAGCTGCTTCACAGACTTGTCTTTACAGTGTACAAGTGTTTTTGTCTTCATTGACATCCCGTCTCTTGTCCAACAGATTGAAGATCTCTCCTCGCAGTTTGCTCATGTGAGCTGTCAGTCAACAGGTGAAGCTCCGCCTATCTACCCTCCCAGTTACATCTATGCAGCTCCTCCCCCTCCTCCTCCTCCTCTTCCCAACCCCACCAGCTACTGCCAACCCTCACCTCAGGTACAGATCCACATTTGCTTTTCATATTTTTGAACATTTTATGTATTCATCTTAATATTAAGTTACTATAACTTAAAATAATTTGTTATTTAACATGTATTAAATAATTTGAAAAAGTAATAGTAAGAATAAAGCTGGTATTTTTCTTGTCTTCTTTTGAAGTTGCCTGTGTATTACTATGGCCAGTACCCTACCTCAGCTCAGCACCCATGCAAACCTGTCTCCCCCAGCCAGCACATCCACAGCCAAGCAGCACAACCGACAGGTACTCACCACTTGTGTATTTGTATATGTTTGTTGGTGTGTGGGGTCTGTGTGAGAGGTGGAGACTGACACTTACAGTGGCAGTAGAGGAGGGGGCCGTTACACTGTCAGAGATGTAGTCTGAGGGTCTCACAGTGAACCGGTCTCTTTTCCTGCTGCTTCTAGTCAACAGAGCCACGAACATTTCAAGACTGTATTTTATTGGAATTTTGAATTGAAGAATTGTTCTTAATGAGCAGGAATCTTAAACAAGTCTAAACAATCATTTGAAAAAATCAGTGACAATTAAATCACAAACTGGAATCAATCCAATGGGAACAGAAATAGAAGTCAATGCATCAAAACCTGTTTTTGCCATTCCCCGAGATGTTTTTCGTCGTTTTTTTTGTGTTGTTGTATTGATTGCTGTTGTATAAATGCCTAAATGATTATCAAAATGATTGCAACAAAACCATCCCTACCACCACTTCTGCATTAGTTTAATGTCATCTTTATGTGGGCAATTAATAAAAAATAGATATTGTAAACTAAACATTATTCAAGTCCTTATCAGTGGGCGATAGAGATTACTGCAGTGATTTTATGTAAAAGCTGCATTTCTTGTTGAATATTATTTGTTAGTTTAAAAAAAAATCAATTTTTGAATATTATTTTCTTTGGCACCCTTTTCCCATTGGTTTCTTCTGTGTGAACGCTTCATATTGTTCTGATTACAACTCTTTTCTTTGTTCAAAAATAACTAAAACTTTCGTGTAGCTTTCACTGAACAGATTGCAGTTATGAAATAAATTGTTAATAATCTTTTAATATGCGTTCATCTGTGTGTGTTTGCAGCAGGCTACGCTCCTGTTGCGGGGGTGCAGCAGTCTTCACACACTCAGGCCCAGGCTGTGCTGGGGACCTACTCACCGATGGCCTCTCATCAGCGTAGCATGGTTCAGGTATACAACAACAAGCACCTAGAGGACTCGTTTGGCTTAAGCCTTTAGCAAACTCCGCCCCCAAAAGAAGTGTTTCAGTTCACAAAGTGCATATGACAGCAAAATCTTCCTCCACCTTCACTTCTTTTTGTTGTTCTCTTTGCAGGGAGGCGTTTCAGTGTCCTACCCACAAAGTAAAGTTGTTAGTGCGGTCGGTGGAGACGCAGGGTACTGTTGCATGGTGCCCCCACCCTCCCACCACGGCAGCTGCCATCCTTCCAGCTGCACCAACCTCAGTGGCCCGGCCTGGAACACACAGTACTGATGGCGCCTCTACGAACGATGATACTTTTAGTTCTTGTGTGATCTCGCACACACACACACACACACACACACACACACACACACACACACACACACACACACACACACACACACACACACACACACACACTCACACACACACACACGCTTTACACAAACACCTTTTTTTTTCACTCCCTCCTTACCTACACCCGCCTTCTTCCTGATGATACCCACAGGGTACGTCGTTCACACTCTTAACAAGCATGTTCACACACACACACACACACACACACACACACACACACACACATACATACGCCAACGCACATGAAATAAATGTCCTACTGTACCAAAGCTTAATAGTATATATCAGAGCTGCTGTATTGAATGCATAATTTATATACACAAATGGAGTTTTATATTGATATTAAATTATATATTGTGTTTTAAGGAAATGCACTGTGTGAAAAGAATAAACTGCTGTGGCTAAATTGATGATGTCACATTTCTATATTAACCTGGCTCTTTGTTTCCCTAAAATGTTGATGATGAATCTGCTGCAAGTGGGTGCAGGTGCAGAGCGATACATACACACACACATTAAAATAAAGAAAATTACTTCATGAGAATATACTTCCATTCACATCAGTGACACAGTCATGTTGAGTGCACTGTGGGGAAACAGATATACGGCTATTAACCTACCACTGACATCATAAACGTCATTTACTTATTGAGTGAACAATTGTTCTAACAAGGAAATGAAAGATTTTGTATTAAAATGTTGATCATTTAAATTTAGGCTTATTAATAAACGCTCAGCTGGAGTGTTAATTTCAGTCAGTTGAGAAGACGAGCCATCATTTTCAGGTTTTCAGATTTGTACAAGTCAATGCAGAAACGTGTTGCAAATTATATAAACAGCCGACACCATTATCAGTGGGCTTGTCTACCAAACAACTAAGGGATTAGACCACTTTGAGGCTTTAGCTCCCCCTGGTGCTTAAACACTGTCAGCACATCTTTAAACATCTTTATTTGCGCAACAGTTTATACAGCTACATGCTTCTACCATTCCAGGCTGTATCTAACAAAGGTTTTCATTACTGAACAATCTGTGGGACATTTTCACAATTAATTGGTTAATTAATACTATTTCCTAACAGCTATTTCGCCCCCCCTAAAGGCCCAGAACACTCAAATTTGAGGTCATTATTAAATAAATAAGAAACTCAATCTCTGTAGCTTGCTTCTTTAATTAAATATTAAAATTGATGCAAAAGTATATAATTTACTAATAATTAATTTCACTCTCTCTGTGTTTGGACGTGCATTCATTTGATCTTTTTTCAAAGTAAACAGAAGGAAAACATTTTTACAGATTATTTTGCTTCTGCTTTAAATATGTCTTATTAGTTTGAAACCCTTTTATCATCCTCTCACAACCTGTTTTGTATTGTGAACACATTTTTTGCATACAAAGAATGTTGCAAACCAAAAAACGAAGCACCTGTGCCTCTGTTCTATTCACAGTAAGTGACCACACCCTGAACACCACAGCCCTTAACATGACGCTGCTAATTAAACTAAGCAATCATTGATTTTATTTACACGTATTCACACTAAGAGCCATCTTATACTGTATTTATAAAAGTATATATACAATGTTCCCCTCCCTTTTGAGTGTTGAGGCAGCCAACTACTACTAGTTTGACTTTCCAAAAAGACAACAACTGATAAACCAATATGTGTACTGTTCTGATTCATAGTCTTGCCATCAAACATATCCTTCATTCACACAAGGGATTAGAGTACAATAATAATTAATTACTACAGAATGGAAAGCAAATTGATACAGAAAAGAAACATTGCTATATTAACAAATGCACACACAAGCACGAGAGCAGGTTCCATGATCTTTAATAAAAGGCACATGTACAGCCATAGTGAGATGAGTGAGTCCACCGGCATAGAGACGAAGCATCATAACACAGAAATACAGGAAGTAGAGGTCAGGAGGAGAGAGATCTATCTGCTTTACAGTAGAATCTATGCAAGTAACATCTTCTTGTTCAAGTAAATCTAACACTAATATGTCACCGTGATAAGGTTAAAACCCCCTGTTCCCACCCTTTGCACGCACGCACGCACGCACGCACACACACACGCACACACACACACGCACACACACCCACACACACACCATAGCTACAGCACTTACAGTCTGCTCCTCAGCAAAGTCTTAAGCGGAGGAACACAGAGCTCTGAGCAAAGGAGAAGTCAAGATCACCTCATGACTGTGAGATAAGTTTGGGTTACTCCCCCATTTGCTTCTGTTTTTCTCTCCTTGTTTTGTTCACAACTCAAACTTATTTTATATTATACAGAGGCCAAAATTCAACCATTCTTACACGGGAGTACCACCTGAACCAGGTTTTCTGTGTGTCCGTTATTTTGTGTGAAGTAATGAAACCCCACTTTCCAAAATAAAAATCTCACTTTGGAAATAATCCAATCAGATGCAAAAAAATATATTGGAAAAGATCACCAAAAGGTGTTTCCCTAATTATGGCAAAAAAAAAACGATGCATCCAGTGATATTGGAAATGTGTGAAATTAAACTGCTATTGTCAGGCAGAAGGGGGATTTTTGAGGCCCTTACTGTAATGATATATGACTTTCTTTTTTCAATGTGAAAATGAAAAACTAAATTGTAACTGATCCCTTAGACTCTCTTATTTTTACAAGAATTTGTGACCATGCAAACTGAGCGGAACGTTTCCCAGCTACATGTCTTCATGTCAGTGCTCTCTTGCAAAAGAAATGTAATAGTTCAAGTTTCTTAATGACTTCAAACTGAGTTGGGACTTTCTGTGCTTCAATTCCCTGTTTGTTTTTGTGTATGGACCAAAATACCTCGAAACAAATAGATAAAGATACAGATATAGCTTTAATATGCCTATCTAGCTGTAATCACTATTTTAAATAAATCAAAATTGTTAAATATAAAAACACTAAGAAAAAAAAACATGTGAACGATATATCTTATATAATAGAGATGTTAAATCAAGATAATGTTGTTATTGTAATAAAAGGGTGCAAATTTACTAAAAATCTTGAGAAAAATCTAAAAAGGACAATTCAACAACACCGGTGAACCTCAGCTTTTTGGGGCCCCTGAAGGTGTGCTGGTTATCCAGCCTTGCTCATGTCCTAAAGGATTGTACTGCTTTTCACAAAGAGTTGTTCACAGGAATCTCACAGTTATCTGTCTCACACACACGCACACTCAAACACCAACACTCATAAAGGCAGCCAGTCACAGGCTGAAAAGCCAACTTAAAAGAATAAAAGTTCACAGGTATTTAAATATGCAGGGTTAAGAGAAATAAAATGATTAGTGTTAAAGGTTTAATATAAACACAGCTGGAGGAATAAGAAAAATAAAATAATCATGCAGCAGGGCCGTCTCTCCTCTTGTTGGAGGGAAAATGGGGGGGGTGGTCTTACTTCTGTTTGGGTAAAGTTTGAGATGTAAAATAAGCTCTTCTGCCAAAACGGAGAAACAGTGGACAACAGGTACGCATAGGGTGTGTAAAGGAGAGGGGGGGGGGGGGACACACATTCTCTCACACACACATTTCAATAACATCCATTCACATGTCTAAAGAGCAGCTCAGCAGACTCAATCACTCTATTTTCACATTATCATGTCTTTGGGACATTACAATATAAGCAGAGTTTGCCACACTCCAGGGTCTGTGTCGTAACTCTCTTTTACACTGTTTTTTACACACTCACACATACACACACAGATGCACACACAAACAACATACACAAATATGCACGGAATAAATGCACCCAAGCAAATCTAGCTTTGTTTGGTGCGCGTGTGTGTGTGTGTGTGTGTGTGTGTGTGTGTGTGTGTGTGTGTGTGTGTGTGTGTGTGTGTGTGTGTGTGTGTGTGTGTGTGTGTGTGTGTGTGTGTGTGTGTGTGTGTGTGCTACCTTTGGCTGTGGGTGTCAGAGGTGAAGTCAGACACACCTGACAGAAAGCCTCCACAGGTACACACCAACCATCCCAGAATCCCCCCCCACATGTGTCTTCTCCAGGTTTAAACCCAACATTCCATCCCATACCAAGGCCCACCCATCGCCGTAGCAACTAACAGCTCCCCGTGAAACGGGTCTCACTATCTTGTAAAAGGAGGTAAGTGTAATTAGTGGTGTGTATATGTATTTATATAAATATTTGTGTGTGTGTGTATGTGGAGGTATGTATAACCTGTGTAAATGTGTGCATCTGTGCATGCAAGAGTGTGTGTGTGTGTGTGTGTGTGTGTATATGTGTGTATAGGTGTTAAGAGGTATCAGTGGTTCAGTGGTGTCTCTCTTTAATCTTCATCATTCCTCTCCCCTTGCCCTCGACTACCCTCTCCTTCTTCCTCCTCCTCCTCCTCCTCCTCCTCCTCCTCCTACTCCTCCTCCTCCTCCTCTCCCTTTATTTTTGGACTTGGAAGATGAACAGGCGCAGGTTGATGTTTTTGGCGGCCAGCAGTTTGTTGCACTCCACCGAGTCGGAGATGGGCAGGAGCACGTATTCGGTCTCATTGGTGTCGTTGCTGAAGGAGTGGTGGTGGATGACTGGCTTGATCCGCACGTCATCGTACGGCCCCTTAAGCAGCAGGAAGGAGCACTCCAGCGCAGAGTTCACCTGCAGACAAACACAAACACACCTTCAGATCCATGTGTGATCAGTGCCACTGTACATCACAATCACTTCACTAAAGGTGCCTTCATTCTTTTTTTTTCTTCCTATTTCTCTGTAGATATTGTGTTGTATACTTGTATTGTATATAATTCACATATTTCTACATTTTGTCTTACTTCTATTTATATTGTATATCTTAAGCCCTCGTTGCCCCATGGGATGAATGTCGTATTCTGATTCTGAACATCATGACTGTTAACTTTACCAACAGGGTCTGAAATGACCAAAACCACAAAACTAACAATCAGGAAGAGGAAAAAAAATAGAGGGCAGCATGAGGAAGCCTAGCCTGGCTCACTCTGCTCCAGTGAGGTCGCCTAGTTCGGTCAGCTTGACCCTTTTCAACTAGAGCAGGTTAATGAGAATGAAAGTAACTTTTCAATACAACCTATTCTGCCTCGTTCAGAGTGCCAGGGTGACGCAGGATTTTAAAACTGAATTTGAGTTGGACGCAGCTTTTATTATACTTGAGTGTTTGGAAATCTGTTTTCACAAGACAGTGTGAAATCGAAAATGTAAGACTAGAAGACTGATGTGGGAGTGGAGCTCAAATTAATAAAAAAAAATGAACAGTCGTGATGTATGGACAGGAGGCATTACAGGACTATGGTCAAGATCTTCTCGTCAATGACTGTCAGCAATCGGTGATGGACGATGTCATCCTAATTCAGTCAGCCCTCATAGATGTTTTATCTTTTCTACATATTATATATACTATATTTGGTCAATGTAACCAAGAAATGAACATTTCAGTTGGACAACCATACCGACAGTGCTCTCTGGTCGACCAAAGCAAAGACAATTTTTGCCTACCATTGCATGTGCTAGTTTGAACGCAGGATCTTTTGTGTCAATTCACATTTGTGAAGTTTCTTTGAGTGTGTTTTGAAAACATCAAACATAAGTTGAGGAATTTTACTTTGGTCTCCAGAAACTGTCTCTGTTAACTTTGCTGCCACTTCTTCCTACTTTGAGTTGTTAAAAAGCTGCTCCTCTGTATCAAAGCATAGCTGATCCGTCTCTATCTGGTGTGTTTCTTAACATTTATCCTCTTTCAACTTTTCTGTTAAAACAACTCTGGTGAAGAGTGATGAATCACAAGCCCTAAAGACAAGCACACTTGTAAAAATTCAAAAATAAACACATGTGGTCAGAGCAGTGAGTGTACCTTGCTTTTAAGGATGAGCTGAAAGGAGAGCGTGCGCTTGCAGGACAGGTTGGGGTTGCGTTCAGAGTCGTTGACGCGGGCCTTCAGCACCCACGTCTGGTTGAGGACTGTGAAGCGCGGGGTTTCATAGTACAGGCGAGTGATGAAGTCATCAGTGCGGTATGGCCTGAACTGGACCTCTGGATGGACACATAAGTACAACACAAGATTTGAAGCAGGGAGAAAAGGCAGAACAAGGAAGAAAAAGAGCAGTAAAGGATTTCGCCTCTGAAGTTTTCTGTTTTTTTTTTTTTCTGTACCTGTAAACCCGATCTTCTCGTAGCACAGTAAGCCGAAGATGCTGTTGTAGAGCTGCATGTCTCTGCGGTGGCTCTGGTCCATCTCTCCCAGTATTCCCATCAACTCTGTGCCACTCTTGGTGGGATGGGAGCACTCACTTTCATGTGCTGGCAGCTCATGAAACGGCCCCTGCCAGGGACAGCCGATCCTCTTGTACTTACACTGTGTCACCCTGGCAACATGGCGACAAGTGCAACTTAAACGACAATTGCAAGAAAAAACACAAAGCTTTGCATACAATATGTTCTTTACAGAGGTGCTTTGTGATGAAGACTTTCTTGAAGCGGATGGAAAGTACTAATGATTCTAAAAGGTGCTAATTAACCCAGGCTGTGAACCGAGGCTAATTAATACTGTGATGATGATATGTGTGTGCTGAGAGCTCACTTTGAAGAAAGGAAGACATGGATTCATATCAATTAAGTCCTGGATCTAGGTCTTTCTAAAGATTACCTGTTAACTTTCCTACAGTAAAAGAGAGGTAATAATAATGTGAAAGGTACCATTTAACGTCTTAAAAGTGAACCAGGTTTATTCTAAACAAGCTGATGTATGTGGACGTATGTGAATGGCAAAGTTTTGTCCTACTCAAAACACCTAACAACTACATTTCAATCAAAAATCATTTTAAAAAATTGGTGTCTTCAATTTCAAATACCTCTTCCGTCCTTGTGTTACATCACTGTAAACATCAATCTACATAAGGGGCAGTCACATCCTCACTGTAGCACATTTTTCTGCCTGACCGAAACCACCTGGGGACTGCCACAGTTGTTGTCATGGTAACAATTGCAGGAGCACCTCTGTCCTGAGCAGGGTCACCCGTTGCTATAGTAACAACGCCACAGGATTTCATGCATGCAAATTGAACTGCCTTGAGCATCACACACAATAAAAAAAAAAACACATCATCAGCTGTCACACACTACTTCATCAGCCCCAAAATAACACACACAGACAGACACACACACACAAACATATACACTCACGTAACTATAATCACACTGATGATGCTGTAATTTTGTGTGAAATGTTTGAACAGCTTCCATTTTCAAGTCTCTGCCTGAACTTGCATCTTTAAAGAGCTAATTTTTGGACATTTTTGGGGAAACTCGTTCGACCTGATTCCTACCCAATAACCCATTTTCGGTCGATTGGTAGATTTTTTTTACACAGAAAAAAAAATGAATGTGTGTGCTGTATACCTGTCTTGGCACTCCTCTTTCTGGTGCCTCTCTAAGCTGGAGCGGGGGAACTGTTTTAGGCAGAAGGTACACTCTGTCGGCAGCTCACTGACAGCCTTCTCAACAGCCAGGTTCCTGCAGCACAGGTTCTTGCTGATCTCACACCTACACAAACAGGTCAAACCTCAGTGCATTTCTATACACAACACCTGTGGCATGTGCAGAATGTTAAAACAAGTGTTTGTATCACACATACCAGGAAAGTTACATTATGTTTTTATTTTGTTTTGTCAATTGGTGGTTGTAATTATAAAAGACAAGATATGAAAACATATAGTTCATTTTCCTCAAAAGCAAAGGTTAGGAAAATTTGGTTGGAGTGTTATATGTTGGTAAAAACACTGCAACCTGTGCATCTATTTCATTACAATAAACAGGCATTTATGTGTTTAAGAACATACAATTCGGTTCTGAGAGCTTAAAGATACATTGTGTTTAGTGTTGTTGTCTAATCAGTGTCAATGACTTTGATTCAATACATTTCTTCAGCTTTTCTATGAAATTGGTGTCCCAGTCTTTTGAATTTACATCGAGTTGTGGCATTTGTGGAAGCACAGCACAGCGGGGGAGCTCCACATAGAAACAGTCAGACATGCACGCACACACAGCGCTGCGTTTCCCCGCTGGCTCTGCTGTAACTGTCTCGCCTTTGTACGGTACAGAGGTGGGATCCCCACCATTACGCTGTCGCAAAATTCAGATTCAAGTCGAAACATCACAGTGGTGTAAAAATCCCAACTTGAAATGGCGGTCTGAATAGGGCTAATGTTTCACTTTAAACATAGCTAGTGTGCAATTCAAGTAGACACCAATACTAAATCCAAGGTGAAGTAGACTGAATTTCTTCCTGGTTACAAATTACATAACTTAACGTGACAAAATTGTGCTATGTGTCCAAAAATGCTAATCTACAAAAAAAAAGAAAAACACCTGCACAATTGCATTTTTATTTCATTTCTTTGTTTAACTTAAAGGAACTAAGAGGTTTCCAGTGGTATCTTAAGAATTCAGTCCTTACTGCATTCAGGTTTTTTCCTGCTCTTTAAAATCAGACTTTTAATCTGAACAGTTCTAATCGCTTTCAGCTAGCACGACACACTCTCAGAGTCTTGAAAATAAAAACGTAGAAATCAAGGTAATTTAATTTGACAAAAATGTATTTCATCTAAATTATTTGTTCAAATAAATATTTGTATTTACCTATCTGTTAAGTTAAATCTGTTTTGATACAGTATATCTGTCTGTATGTCACTAAATATTGAACATGACAATATTAGCTAAAGATGATCCAATATCCACAATAAATGATCAACTCAATGATGATGATGGCAAACTGTAGTTACTAGCCTTCTAGTCTGCCGATTGGCCCTGTTTGTGTTTCAATGTGTCTTCAATGTAAAAGGTCTTGTTCTAAAATCTGCTATGATTTGGTGCGATACAAATCAAAAATGATTGATGGATTGATTAAATGGAAGCCAAATAGAGCTCTTTGTACCTGCAGTTGGGACACGTAGCCTGTTCCTCCTTTAGACGAGAATCAGCAAGAAGGTGGATAAAACAGCCTGCACACATCAGGTGTCCATTGGTACACTGTGGTGAAGAGAGAGCTTAGGGTGACAATCAAGCAAAGAAATAAAATAATAAATACTGTGGACATAAATTAGGAGGCAGGGCAGGGGAAATAACTCATTTATTTGATCTAGCACAAGCTGGAAAAGAGTCAGTCAGAAAATTGGAATTAGATACTCTGGTTGCATCTTGTGACAAAAATGTGAATTGAATTTGTTTCAGGGGGTCGGGGCTGCTTAAAAAATAATCTTTTCATTCTTAAGTTCATTATACTAGACTACACTAGACTGTTGTAAGGACTGTATGTTATCTGATCTAAAGTGATAACATACAATTTAGCAGTAAATGTCAGAGCCTGTTAATAAGTTAAAACAAGTGATGTGCTGAATTTTGTGGGGAAAAGAGATTTAGGAATGTGGTATGTGTGTAACTAATAATGTTGTTTGCTTTTAGTGCTGCTTTTCTTGAATACACTTTTGTTTTTAGATCTACCTTAAGGTTTTAACATTTTATAATAGCATTTTACACCTGTGTTTACACAGTATACATGTTAAAAACTGTTTAAAACATGTGTGCTTCATGTCACAGAAGGGCATGTAAATGTGTACGATTAGATGAACAATGATTATTACAAATTTGCTCACTTGACATTGAAAGAAGGAGTTTGGGGTCATTGAGGAGAGTGAAGGGTGGGTTGACTGAAGGGCAAACTATAATAGTAAATATATTAGTTGGGCTCTGTATGAGTTTTTATGTGACATATTGGAGCCTGTCGTCTTTCTGTGGGTTATTTGAAGGTTACTTCACAATATAAACTTGAGCAGCTGTCACCTTTGCCTGGGAGTGTCTGGTGTCTCAGCCTGCAGCATTCAGACAGTAGGGGCCTATGTTGAATCAAGTACCACTCAAGCATATTCAACAGGTTGACTCTGGGGATCATGGGTTGGGACACATTTGGGGTTTCTAGTATGAGGAGCTGTTATGCTGTTGTTTGTGGGTTTAGGGTTATATGGGGAGGTTTGTGATTAACACCACGTTTACCTGGTATACAGACGCCTTGGGCAAATCTAGGCACACGGTGCAGCACAGCACTGAATACAGTCTCTCCTCCAGCTTTCCTGACTCTCCTTCAGGAATCTTCACCCTCTTCTTGGGGGGCTCGTCTGGGTCAGGCTCGGGCCCTTCTCGCCGCATCCCGACCTCCTCCTGCATGGCTGCAACTCCGGCGACAGCCTCCACCGCTGCCCCCACGGCCCCGACCCCCAGACCGGCCGAGGAGGAGCCAGGGGCGGCCGCTACGCCCACGTCTCTCTCATCCAGTGAAGACATGGTGACGGCTGTCTAGATGTACCTGCCGCGACCAGGCTGAGCCCGAAATACAAGCAGGTTAGCTCAGAGCTAGCTCACAACCTGTCAAGCTAATGGTCAGCTGACAGCTGGCTAACGCTAGCTATGCTAACAGTACTGTCAGAGGAATGCAGGCTAACTTATTATAATTACCCTCCACTCATGAATACAAACCAGTGACTATGTAATAACGAGATCATGTGCAGAGTGTAATGATGACTAGTTGTGTTGACTTACAGTGAGGCTAGCAGACTATGCGGCTAGCTACGTTGACACAAACACAGCAGTCCTCTCTCCAGGCAGAACAAAAACAACTCAGGCGTCTCTCAGCTGTTGTTGTACTCTCGACGCCGTTATTCGCAATGACAGCAGACAACAACGATGTGTAGCAGCGGCCCGACTCGTCTATCGTCCCTGCTCCGGTACCAGCTGATTGTCCAATGGACCCACGGGACCGGTCGGTTGTTATTACAGCCGCGGTTGGAGACGGTTCTGTTGGGACTCGTCTCTCTGCCTACACAGCCATCTTTGTTTTTTTTTTTTCTCCTGTCCGTCTCCCCCGACTTCACCCTGCACAGCCTTTACTACTCCGGGTCAAATTCGTTATTACTCAAACAGATCCTCGATGAAATAACAGAAGTTGCGTATTCAAAAGTAAATATATGGCGTGAATCAGAAGCTCCTTCTGTGTGGCAGTGTCACTTGAGCAGAGCGATGCATTGGCTGACAGCGGAATGTTTTATTGTGGCTGATGACTTAGGGTATTTAAAGAGTTTTTAACGGCGCATGCGTAGTGAGCACCTGCGGGTCAGCGTTTGTTATGACCTGAAAGGTGGCCAGACGTGACAAATTTGGGGCCACCCCCAATTGAGAACGACTCATACACATTTGCAGTGATTATAACTTAAATATCTTATATAATACCGCATAGGCTACTGTCAACATCCCATGACAACAAATAACTTTCAAAAACACTAAAGTCTACAGGAAATAACTCTTTGTTTCTGCTGCCTTGTTTTTGTCCCTGTGACAGCAATGTCACAAAGTAGTTCAACTGGTTGTAAGGTACCCGGTATTTGTCTGTGTTAAGGATGCATAAATAATTCAGTCAGAAAAACAGGGTGATCAAGCATTAAGATGCCAATACTAGGTCAGAAGCATTTATAAGCATATTCTAGTTGTGTAGTTTTGCAACTTTAAATCCCGGTAGGGATTCATGTAGGATGGGGGGCTGGGTGTGTGAGCTTTATTAGTGCTCTAAGGTGGGACAGGATGTCAGAGTTTCAGCTGTCTGCAATCGGTGGTGACAGGACTAACCACTCCCATTGGACAGATAGATATGCCTTATTTGGTCTGTTTGGAATGGCAAGGGGGCCATACCACCCTCAGCTATGTACACACAGATTAACCAGTATGTGTGTGCTCACACTCTGTCTTTGCAATCCCCCATCATTTGCCACTCGATTTAACCCCACATTTATTTGACCTTATATAACATCCCAAACCAGGGCAAAATACATATGATAAATAAAAATTGCATACAAGAGTTTAGTGGGTATGGCAGACTTTTACTAGGACCACAAATGTTCTTGAAGTGCTGATATTTTTAGCTCTCAAATGTGGTGTAAACATGTTGCAAGTGAAATGATACGAGCACAGATTTTCTAGGTAAGTAATACAAAATAGAGGATGGGTCACTGTGGTCATACATGTAGGCCTAATCAGATTAAGCTTTCACAAGTTAATGGCAGACATGATAATAACATATAATATTCTAAACTTGGTTGGCGGAAATTACAAGTGCAACCAAAACAAAAACACTCTAAACTTAAAAAGGTATTATAAACATAGGGAACAATATCAAACTACAAACATGTTGATCAGTTCTATTTCACAAGACATTGCTACTTCCACCTTATAGTCTGACAAACCTCTGTCATTGCACAACATCTCATTGTCATTTTATATTTGCAGAATACATAGATATGTTTATAACATACACTTGAGTTTGATCTTACCTCATCAATCAGACCCTATTCAACCCAAGACAGTAAATGACATCATCTGCACTTCATTCAAGCAATCAGCAGCAGAGAAATCAGTGGCATTGTCTGGAACAATGAAAGTGATGACCCTGATCTGATCACATGGTTTACCAGATGATTGACAGTGTGGACAAGCCTATATGGGTGGAGTGGGGTTGTTTATAAAATATGGGTTGGTGTTGCATTTATTGTCCTCCTGATTGTTCCTGATTGGTTGGAAGTGGTGTACATGGAGGTGACTGCTGTTGGCTGTTTTGTTTTGAGGGTGTTTTTATCTCTGCCAGAGGTTCAGTTTGGTCTGATGGAGCACTGAGTTGACTGAGTTCAACACCCGGGCTGGTTTCGCTGGGATCTTGATCCTGTATTTCCTGTCTGCTCGGCCCCCAGTCAGGTGTTTCAGAGTCTGGAGAGGCGCACTCCGGTCTCTGTTGACTAGGTGTGACCACTGGTGTTGTGTGCACTTTGAACTGAGGTGATATTTTGTTGACTGTACATGTCTCTTGTTGTTGTGTCTTTTCCTCAGTGTGTCCTCTTACTGTGTTCATCTCACTCTGTCTCTCACTTATCCCCTCATCAGTGATTTCTCCCATACTGCTGCTACTGAGTCCTGTTGTTTTCTCTGTCTCTGGTTCTGCTCCTGTAGCTGCTTTAATTCTCTGAGCTTTGTCTGTGAGTGCCCCCTGCCTGCAGGTTGAAGCCATAGCCTTCACCCAGGGATGCAACACGGTCTGCTTTGCTGTCAGCCTCACTGTGGGATCTGGTTGAAGCAGAGCTCTGACCAGGCCTCTGGCTTCTGCACACACACACACACACACACACACACACACACACACACACACACACACACACACACACACACACACACACACACACACACACACACACAGAGACAGAAGAAGCAACACATTGTTTATTTATGTTTGTATGTGAAGATATTTGTGACAGTACCATAAACTTTGTGTAAGGGGTGCCGGTGTCCTCCTTAAGTCCCCATCAGGTCAAGTCTGACCTTTGGCTCCTTTCCCGTATGTCTTCACCCACTTTCTCTCTCTCTCTCTCTCTCTTCCCCTATTATTTCCGACTCTATCTGTCTCGCTAACAAAGGCATACAAAGCCCAAAAATAAACGTCATCCATTGTTCCTTGGACTACCATTTTGAAGCCTTGTGTGGCATTTAGCCCTCAGCATCATCCATCACATGTGCCAAATCATTTCCTGTTTTAGACTAAAGTAACTTTCAAACTAAGAGGCTACATCAACTTAATAAAAAACAGTCTTTTAGCAGACATTTTCTGTACGTTTTACCTTCTGAAATAGGATCCCAGTAGGGGGATAGGAAGTAGAGTTGTCCCTGTTTTATCAGCTGAAACAGCTCTTCCTGGTCTCGGTCCCGACTGCGAAATGGAGGGAATCCACACAGCAGTATATAGAGAATAACACCCAGAGCCCAAACATCCACTGCAACTCCATAACCTGTTGGGTCAAACCACAGGGTTGTAATAAGCAACACAAGGGATGAATAAACAGAGTAGTAAAAGTAAAAATGAAAGAAAAACCGACCTGTCTCACAGAGAATCTCCGGGGCTACATATGTGGGAGTACCACATATAGTGAAGACTGGTTCAGTGACGACCATGGCAAGACCAAAGTCTCCCAGCTTCAGCCTGCAAATGTCAGCAGCTACACGCTCTATCTGAGAGAGAACAAGAAGAACAAAATTAGATGGAAAAGGAGTCATAATTATCAAAATTGTAGTGTTTCATAGGGCACAGGCAGTGTTTCTGCATTTCCCTACAGTTTTGAGCTATTACTCATGAC
This sequence comes from Labrus mixtus, assembly GCF_963584025.1. NCBI lineage: Eukaryota > Metazoa > Chordata > Actinopteri > Labriformes > Labridae > Labrus > Labrus mixtus. Next base: position 25,762,404 of record NC_083627.1, read on the forward strand.
ACTGATGTAACAGCATCATAATATGGCACAGTGTGACTTACAAAGTCAGAGAAAATATGAAAAAGGGTCTCAACATTACACTATTTACGAAAGAACAATTAAGAGTAAGGTATATGTTGTGATTTAGCTTAACTTGTCTGTAAAAATATAAAACAAAAAAGTTATTTATTTGGATATATGACATTGCTAAAGAAAGCTAATTGGTAATAACAATAATAGCAGCTTTCGCTCTCTTCTTTCACATTCTCTCTGTCTCTCTCCCCTATCCTCAGTGCTTTTTTTGTTTGACTTTTTTGTTTGTATATTGATCTTCTGTCCTCTGAATCCTATATAACCAGCTTTGTGAAACAGACAGTTTGCAGTAACAACAGTTTGATGAGAGTAGCTTAGCAGTGTGACACGAGGAAGCAGAGAGGGGTTTTTTTTCCACTGGAATGTTCATACTGCATACTGCTACTTTAAATAAGTTCAGTGCATTTTCACTATCATAAAGTATGCTATCAGGATAGTATTTGAAGATGCGATTATCCCATATGAATTGTTTTGTAAACAGGCAATGGCACTCACCAGCAGGTTCTCTGGTTTGAGGTCTCGGTGGACAATACTTTTGCTGTGGATGAAGTTCAGTGCATCACTCACGTCTGACACCATCAGTCCTGCCTCTTCTTCTGAAAACTTCCCTCTCTCACTGATGGCCTCAAACAGATCCCCCCCACTCACCAGCTCCATCACCAGGTAGGAGTGAGTGTGTGTGTGGTGGTGCACAAACAGCCGTACTATGCGAGGGTGACACAGGCTTCCCAGGAGACTCAGCTCGTTCTGCATCATGTGCTCTCGACCAATCAGCTTGGATCGTTCGACGATCTTCATGGCGAGGGTTTGCCCGTTGTCACGACGGCGGCATTCTCGCACCACTGCAAAGTTGCCATCTCCAACCACACGTCCTATTTCATAGTAGCGTTCAATGTCTGCTAGGGTGACATCACTGCCATCCGAGGGAAGGTCAAGGGTCGTCTGCTGCTGAATGCATTTTTGTCCCACATCTGGAAGTGGATTTAAAAGCTGTAATTGGGGAATTCTTGTCTCCTCCTGTTTGCAGATTAGCTGAGGAGGAGGACTTTTATGAACATACACTTTTTGCCCTTCCTGTACTGTCTGAAAACCTTCTTTTTGCTTCCTTGACACAGGAGGAAGTGGGACCCTAACTGAGAGTGTAATGGGCCGCTCTGATGCCTGATGTTTGGTTCTTCTTGCAAAGCAGTTTTCACACAGTGCAGGAGAGGGTATGTCTACTCCTCTATGACTTTCCTCATGTTTAAAGGGACCAATGACAGAAGGTGGTCTCTCCCTGACTCCGCCCCTCATCTTCAGTCTCTGCAGGTGGTTTGGCTTGTGAGCAGGTTTTCGACAGGAATTCTTTTTCTGACACTTTTCAGATAGATGCGTGTCCATATGTTGAGGTGGCTGTGTTTTTGTGTGTGCATTAGTTTGAATTTTGATGTGTGTATTTGTGTCCTGGTCTGATTCATGTTTAGTTTGCGTCTCGCTGCTGTTCGTCCCCTCACTGAAGCCGCTATCAGCCTTAGCCGCTTTATCCGGCGCTGGGAGCAGTCTTTTCTCCCAGGCCAGCAGTGCATCAGCCTGGTAATGAGAGTGTTCTGGAAACAGCTCCTCAAGAGCCTCTTGCACACTGCTCAGATCAGGACGAGCTTTACCCAGTGCCAGGAAAGCCACTTCACCTCTGAAGAAATCACACACGCCTTTAACCTGTAGATATAAATAAGAAAAGGAATAATATAAGAATAGTTTTAATCACATACAAATCCATTAGAACCTAGACACATTAAGAACTCAATTTGTTTTACTATTTTGGTTTCCCTTTATATTTATTTAATTGGAATGTCTTTATTTTCTTGCTATTCTGCAAAGTTGCATTGTAGAAATGCCACACTGTATGAGTTGTCATTGACTGTATTTGGTTAAGGGCTGCAACAATCTATAATAAGAAACAAGAAACTTGGCAATGAAACCCAAAAAAACATGAACATTTCTCATTGCAATTTCCCAGAGAGCTTCTGCCATTTTAAGATTACTCCTCTGGTCAACCGTTCAAAATACAAAGACTTTTAATAAAATGACAAAAAAGCAGCAAAACCTCAAATTTAAGGAGCTGGAACCAGCATTAATTAAAAATTACTGTTTGGGAAACCCCTAGAACAATTTCTCATTTCACAAAACATTTTGCAATTAATTTGTTTTACATTATTTGTGATATAGAAGTAGTTGAAACTGATTGAAAAACTGCTTCTTGCCAAGTTTTTAGGTAGTGCTAATAGGAGAGAACAAACAGGTCAATCATCCTAGTCAGCTAATATGATCTTAAGAGCTTTGTAGCATATTTGCATACAAATTTAATACATTATATTCCTAAATCCTAAGCAGAACAGTTGGAAAAAGCCCCTGGGGCCAAATAACTTCTGGGGCCAGCTCCAGGTTTATCGTGTGTTAACTTGTTTGAGCAAATTTGAGAAAACATTAGCATTGGAGCACCCTTAAGCTTTTTGAGAAGAAAGGACCTTAAAATGTGACATGCTTCTTTACGTAATCTAGAGGCCCTGTGATGATGAGGGTCAAAACCTAAAAATCCTAAATTACTTTGGTTGTGTGCTAACATGTTTCAGAACACTTTGCCCCAAGTAACAGCTCAGCATGCAAAGTAGGGGGTGTGGGAGTAACATGGAGGTGGTGATTTAAGGATGGATGAGTCGATCTTTTGCCCTTTAGGCTGCCGAGCATGTTACCGTGACCATGGTTGAGCCTCACCTCTCGTGCATGGGTCGTGTAGAGGCGTGTGACTCTGGCTCGGTGCCAGCGTGGAAATCCCAACGCTTCAGAGATATCCAATAGCAGTTGCTCGAAAGACACCACACCTCTGCGGTTCAACAGGACTGTCACCTTGAGAACGGAGGCAGTTAACCTTTACTTTATGCAATTCTTTCACATGAATCATACTCTTGAGAACCCTCTTTTCTAACAAAAACCCGTCATTAAGGTCTTTAGGTTGTAAATAATTGCTTTTTTATTGGTCAATAAATAATCAACTAATGTTGCTTTGATATGTTTTAAGCTTTTAATTGAAAAACCACTTTGGTTGCCAGGCTGTGAAAAGTTCATGTGCTAATTATCGGGTCTTTTGTGTTTTGGGCTTTTTAGTTCAACATGAAAACGTCATCTAATCACTGCCAAACATCAGCGAACCCACTTTCAAATACAATTAAGAACATCTTTTTAACATTACAAATGCAAGTTTAGGACTAAGTAATTTAAGAAGCCAACATGGTCTTATCAGTGTTTTAAAAACATCACTGCTCAATAGACATTCCACAGCCAACAACCCAAATGAATATATTTACCAAGCAATACTTTTGATCCTGACAGATGTCTATTTTAAATTGTTGAATATAGAGTTCACCTTGCGTAGTGTACTCTGACCACAAGGACGGACGATAGTGATCAAATGAGGCCTCTCAGCGCTCTCCTCTGCATGTCGAGTGTGGAAAATGTGAAGGTTAGGAGGAGGAGGAGGGAAGTTGGACTTGTGGACCTGTCCCTTAGGGTGGGGACGAAGGGGCCATGGTTGGGGTCCACCTCCTGCACACTTCAACAAGGGAACCGGATGATCTGGGGCAGAGAGCGAGGAGAACAGAACAGAGACTGAAAAGCAAGAGTATTTCATTGGAAGTGTACTTGACATCATCATGCAATTGTGTCTTCCAGAAGAAAATGTATTAGTAACTCAACACCATTTCCTCATCTTGTGTTGGTCTGTGTGTGTGTGTGTGTGTGTGTGTGTGTGTGTGTGTGTGTGTGTGTGTGTGTGTGTGTGTGTGTGTGTGTGTGTGTGTGTGTGTGTGTGTGTGCGTGTGTGTGCGTGTGTGTGTGAAAACAAATCCGGCTGATCAGATTTGAGTGTTTTCCATCACACGGAGTGCTAAGGGGCCATTTGAGATTCTTCAGGCACCTAGCCCCATCTGAATTATTAAGGCTTCCTTAAGTCATGCAAACCCCCACACACATGCACACAAGGCTTGTTTGACTTAGCTGAATCTGCATGATTAATGGAGCATTTGAGACCCACAACATCTTTGACGTTTCACTTTCTGGCACCAAGGGTAACAGTGAGACGTTTACAATCCGGTCTTTGGGGGGTTGTCTTTGTTTGGTTTTGTTTCCAGATCCAGGACAACACACAGAAATACAAGACCCTTATATCTCTAACATTAACAAGACACCAGTTGGCCTCCTGAGAGTGAGGCACACCACACACACACACACACACACACACACACACACACACACACACACACACACACACACACACACACACACTATGCTTACCAGACAAAAAACCTTTCCACAGTGGTAGCAGAACTTTGTTAATCATGCTTTAGCTTAAATCAGCTAGTTTACCAGCTTTATTATCTCAAAAAGTCAAGAAAGACCAGCAAGTTCTTTGGGGGACACGTTAGAGAGACTTTGTATTTTAGGGGTGAATGGTGGGTTGGGGAATACATTTTTATAATTTCAAGATCATTTCTCTAATAAGATGCCACTTAAAACATATTTCACAAAGCCTTTTTGACTCTTCTTTTAAATCACAAAAAATTGTGTGTGGTCACTCTGCTGTAAAGACTGAATAATAAAGATATAGCCTGGATATAATATTGGCTATAACACTGAAAAAGTTCTAAAATAATATTTACTAAAGGCCTCGGTGAAATCTGCTAATAACGTCATCTGACTCACCTGCAACTCTCCATTTAAGGTCACGCGCATCGCTTCCATACCGGGCTCTCTGTGATGGCGTCATGACTTTCCAGAACCACGTATGAAAGAAAAGTCGAGTGAAAGGGTCATCAACTTTTTTTTAATCACCCTGTTTTTCCTCCATTTGTTGCTGTGGTCATATCCCGGGCCGTTAGCATCCAGAAAAAGTAACGGGATGAGCTGTTAGATGACCGGACCTGGAGAAGCGACACTGGTTGCCATGGAGATACGTCAAGTTTGACGGCTTGAGAACGAGGAGACGGAAGCGAGATATACCTTCAAAATAAAATAATAATAGGCCTACAAAAAAAGGCTTAGTAGCTTATTTTTCATAATAAGCACGAGGCTGCCTTCTTTTCTTAGAAGCTTACTGAAGCAGGAATTTTGTTTTAGTAGTAGCCTAGTCTACTTTAGGCAAGAAGACTAAAACAAATTGACCAAAGACGTTTTATTCTGAACTTTGTGACCGGAACTTTTATGTTTTACTTTTACAGCTTTGCTTTATTTTTTCGGATGAAGGGTTCAAAGTCCAAATTATCCAAATATTTTGACTTTATTTGGTTCACCTTATAATATTTATAATGGCCTTCTTTGATGTTTGAGAGAATATTTTTAAGCGACAATGGAAGCTGTTTCAAAGCCATGAGAGCAATTATAGGAAGTCATAATACTTTTATGACTTCCTATAATAGAAAATAGAACATCTCATTATGGTAATTCTACTTGAATTACCATAATGAGATGTTCTATTTTTTTCCCAAATTTCGTTCATTTTTAAAACTGATAACAGCCCTGGTGCCACTGTTTCCCCACCTGAGAATATGGACCCCATAATTGGTTATAGCCTACAATAAATACAAGTGATGCTTATAGATCAACAGTAGAGGAAAGAAGTAAAAACAGATCTCTTCATCTAGCCTTTACTGTAATCTTTGCCGTATATGAGGCACAGATTACACTTTCTATCACCTCTCCCTTTTCACTCACAAACTTAATAAGAGAACAAAAAGCCGTTCAGCAGTGTAGCATAGGCTATATAGGCCTCATATAGGCTTTGTGTACATTTATAGAAAAAGCTAAAACTGTTATAATAACAACCTTCAAAACATTTAGGCCATGACCTGATTCCTGTTTTATTAATCAATCTGTCTGTGTCAATAATGAAAAGATGCACTGATTCTTACACAAAACCTTTTGTAACACAAAGACTGGAGAAATGTTATAGTGTAAAATCATGCTGACAGAGGGGGCAGAGGAACTGCCAGTCTCATGCACAGTTACCATAGTTTCACTGAAGGAATCCAATACTCTGACTCCCCCCTCTCTCTCTCTCTCTCTCTCACACACACACACACACACACACACACACACACACAAACGCAAAATATACACAAAACACTCAGTGTCTACTTCATCTTTTAATACACTGCCCCCCGTGGCTCCATCTCCTAGGTTACAGTTAATATTGGATCAGGAAGCAGCAACTCCTGTTCCGGCTTCTAATCCTGGATAGCACTCACCACCTAACCCAACAGCATGTTTGTGAATGTGTGCCGTCTCTCTCTCTCTTAAAATGAAAGAAAAGTGCTAAAAGTTTATCTTCATCTTTTTCTTGCAATATCTTGTTTTGTACCTAAAGAGGCCTAAAGGAGCTTAACATGCGGATGGTGCAGTATGAGGGTGTAGCCAGCAGAGGGAGTCATTTTTGTCTATATCCAAGAAAATATATTAGATGCATTCAGGCCTGGTGAAATGAAATGAAAGCTCTGTAATCATGAGATAGTTTATATTGTAATAACATCACAGTAGGTTTATGTTTTAAGGTTAAGATAATTTAGTGGTACGCTGTGTGGTATAAAACAGGATCAATTGATGTTTGTACACTGCAGAAAATCAAAAGAAAAGGGAGAGAAATCTGACTTAATGTGATGTCGTCCTTGAATAACTTTGTTGTGATTTTTTTCTCTCCTCCTTTTCACCTTGTTGCTGGCTAACCAGAAGACTTAAAGAGGCAATTCATGGAATGCAAATCTTTGGCCTATCTGCAGAGGTTACACAAAACACACACAGACAAACCACTCTGCTGTTGTTCAGCGTATTCCAGCAACTGCTACCACACAACACAGTTTCCTTTATTGAGGAGGAGGAATGATGGCTCCATATACTCCATATACTCCATAAATCAGTACTGATTTCCATAAAAAAAAGTTAACGGCTTATTTATTTAATAACCTTTATTGGTGTTTATTTTCCTTAAGCATTAGGTTTTGTCTTTTTAACTTAATGATTAGTCATGCAGCAAAAAAATAGCTGCAAAACATCTGAACAATTTAACAAAAATGACTCCAGTGATAGTATGAAACATATTTAGGGGACAACACATTATGGTAAGCCATTAACTTATCATGAGGTCATTAGATATGGTTAATATACTGCATGTTGGAAACTCAGGCATGACCCCTCAAGGGTGTAAGAATGAGTGCATATAAGAGAGCAGCCCAAGAAATACTGTAGAGAAAGAAATGACTGAACTAGTGTGTGTGTGTGTGTGTGTGTGTGTGTGTGTGTGTGTGTGTGTGTGTGTGTTTCAGAAGGGAGTGGCAACATCCAGATGTTAAAGCAGTTATTATTCACACAATCACACACAGATGCACAGGAAAGCCAAAAGCAAGCTGGAAGACACATCAACATTCCTCGGTTTATAGCTTTCACACTATTCCCTTTGCAAGTTTAGTTGTTCCGCATTTCAGGCCTGTTTGCCAGAGTCAGCTCCATGTATTCACACAGAGACACTTTAACACACGTATACTTTGATGTGCTTGGTTATAGTCTTGTGAATAAAAGCCAAACACAGAGTGCATGTTTTGCCTGTACAGTATGGGGTTAAATCACATCTCAGGTCAACAACCATGGCAGCAGTCTAGCCTGGAAAATTGATTTTGTTATGTACACAAAGATTAGACAGGTTCAGCTCAAAAAGAATCCACACAAACCAAATAAAGACCTTGATCTTTTAGCTGCAAATGTTAATGTTTCCATCTTTGTAAATTAGCAGTATAGGCAAGCTAATGCTTTTAGCATTCATGTGTAAGAATTCTTAAAGAAGAGAGTGCTTTCAGGGAATTTCTTGGCACAAATTGTCAGAGAAAATCGAACTTAATGTGAAGTATGACAACCGTGGCATCCCAGAGTACTATATCATAAGTTTACATAAGATCGAACACAAATCCACATAAAGATTGAGGCTCACACACACAGAGCCAGTGAACATACTGTATCCGTGTCCAGTGAAATATTATTTCAATGACCTTTCACCTCCTATCTCTCTCTCTCTTCCTCCTTCCATGTGTCTCTCTCTCACACCTGTTTATGTCAAACCCATGCATGCCACACATTCATTCCAACACACACACACACACACACACACACACATGCGCCAGTTGTAGGAAACATATGTGTGTGTGTGTGTGTGTGTGTGTGTGTGTGTGTGTCTGTGTGTGTGTGTCTGTGTGTGTCTGTGTGTGTCTGTGTGTGTGTGTGTGTGTGTGTGTGTGTGTGTGTGTGTGTGTGTGTGTGTGTGCGCGTGTGTTTGTGTGTGTGTGTGATTACACAACATATAGAAATCATCAGACCACACATGAATTTCATCTTTCATTTCATTGTTAGTTGACATTTCATTTTGAATGAATACTACTCCTGTGTATCTAGTATATGTGTATGTGCTGGGACATCTATTTTTGTGAGGACATTGATGGCAAGAAAGGACATTTTGTCCTGTCCTCACTCCTTCAAAAGGCTATCGTGGCTTTAGAGTTAACTTGAATTTACTTTTAAACCACTATAGTTTGGCATTTCTTTCCGAGGATTTAAGAGTTCCTCCTTTGAATCTGTAAGCTGATCACAAGCCAAAGCCAGCACCAGTTGGTTTAGCTAAAGTCATTGAAAGTCACAGTATCCAGTCAAGAAATCCCCCCATTTTCAATTCTGTTTTTGTGAATTATAGTCCTCTGCAGTTTTTCATTTTACCTTCTGATGAAGCACTTTCCCAATGGTAACCGTCTTAATACCACAGTACAATCAGCTTGATAATAACCATACAGACATGTAAGTGGTATCATTCTTTGATACTTTAAACTAAATTTGATAATTTAAAGTTCATTATAATTATGATTATAATTATTAGAGCTAATTAGCCTTACGGTTTGGAGCAAATGAATATGATCTTAATAATGTGTATTGTCACAGTAGGTGCGGCATAGTGACTTATACTGCAGACAGTCAGTAGGGGGGGGGGGGGTAATTTTTTCGGCCTCACTTACGAGGAGTTGTTTTTTTGTTCATCTTTTTATATTGTTTATGGTCACAATGTGCAGAAAGAGCTGTACGCAATGTATATCATCAAATTTCAGGACCCCCCCAATTTTGGCTTACAATTACAAAACTAATAACAAAAAACTATTTTATATTGTATTTATAATTCTATAATTATAATTTATAAAAGGCTCAACAGACAAATATCAAGGATTCTGCTTCTAAAGGACTTTATGGCTTCTAAAGGACATCAACTTCTTGACCTCCAACACCATGTGTGTTTACAAATGTAAGCACAACACACACCATGTAAACACATAGTACCTTTTGCCCTCTATGACTTTGCTTCCAGACTGAGGTCAGTTAAAGTCAAACAAACACAAACTCAGGTGGAAAAAATCCCACAGAAGAAACATGTATCTACATGTGTAGAAAACGTTGTGAGGCAAAGGGCAGAGAGGACCCTCTGAATACTCATTTAACCTTCCACCCCCATCCTGAAATTCCCTTCTCCTCCCCTCAGGCTCAATCTGTTTTCTTTCCCATTCTCTCTCTGACAGCAGGGGGTTTGTTCATGTGCCCCTCCTTATCCTCATCCCACCCCCCTCTCTCTCTTTTTTGTTTTAACTCTACATAGATTTTGTAATGGTCCCACAGATCCTCCCGGTCTAACTTTTCCTCACATATTTAGAAGTTCTTGTGGACATAGAAACTAAATAAGTCCAGTATTGACAGAGTGTGCTGACAGCCACAGATATATTAGGTATCATCAGTCAGAATGTTAGAAAATATAAAGTAAAAAACACATGTGGAGTAAGACTCTATTGTGACACTTTGACATTTGTGGTTAAAATCAAAGCAACCCACCATAAAATTGATAAAAAATGTTTACGAAAACACACAGAAATAAAAGGTAATTTTCCTTTTAATAAAAAAATGAAAGATTTTACAGTATCTGGACTAAGACTAAGGCCGAGAGCTTTTATCCCATAAAGTCAAACTTTATTTGAGTGACTAGAATGAAAGAGTGAGATTTTTTTGATTTAACTCATAGCTCGATTTTTAATCCTTTCCCGTTTGTGTTTGTTTGATTTTTTTTTTTTATAGGTTCTTCCTTCTCTTTCTGGTATTAAAGGCTAAGACTTGTCATGTTCTTTCTGTTGTATTAGAAAGAAAACCTCTGGAAGAACCAGGCTGTAAATAGATGTCTGACTCACTTTAGTCTTTTATTTTCTTATTTAATATAAATATAATTTCTGTATCTATACTGATACATCTTAAAATGAGATATGTAAAACGATGTGCTCTAGGCATTAAGAATAATGAGTTAGAAAATAATTCATAGCCTACCTAGTATGCTATTACTAAGACTAAATAACATAACTACATACAATAATAGGCTAAAACAAACAAAGTCGTGCTAACAAACAACTAAAAAACTATAGGCCTATAGATGTTTCATTCAATAATAACATTTTAGCCTGTAAGCCATTTTTGCAGAAGCAGTTTATCTCGCAGTCCCATCCCTCCCTCCTCCGCATTGCCTGATGACATCACGAACAGCCGGTATATATTCAGCCAGTAGGCTCGCAGCATCAGCCGGTGGTGCTGACTTCACTTTCCCCGTCTCTCTCCCTCCTCCCTCACTCTGTCGCTCCTTCTCTCACAACCCGTCTCACACGCTCGTACCTCCACCCTGCAGCAAACATGGTCGATGCTTTCGTTGGAACGTGGAACATGAAGGAAAGCGTCAAATTTGACGAGTACATGAAGGAGCTGGGTAAGTGTGTGTCTTTGTGTGTCAGAAAACATGCATGCGAGCGTGTGCGCCAGCCGCGTGTAACAGGAGTGCCAATGCTGCATTCGAGCACGTGTGTAAATTGGGCTAGGGGATGACAAATGTTTATGTTCAACCTTTCAGCAGTTTTTGTAGGGTGAAAGCAAATAAAGGGGAGACAAAGACGGGCGGACCAAAGATGGAGGTTGAAAAAGAAAAAGAGGAGGAGGACGAGAAGAGATTCTCAAAGAAAGGGGGAGATGATGGGAACCAGAGGGGGAGGGAAGAAAATGTTTACCGCATGGCTTTGGTGCTGGCCGTCTTTTTTATGTTTAAGTGGAGGGGGAGGGGGGGAGAACCCACATTTGAAGAAACTCTGAATAACAAGGAACTACACACACACACACACACACACTTGAGCCTAATGTGGGTGACCTTCACTGAAAGCTCTTCATTGTTTGTGGCTATGGGAGGAATATTGAAACGGCCTCAGTGCCAAACACGGGAGCAACTGCAGAATAAAGTGGGCTTCAAAATATTTCACACACACTCTCAAATAATTGGTCGTGATGGGGTCACGTTCTCTAACTTTTACAACCGTGAAGAATGCCATTAAACTTTTTGTGTTTGTGTGTGAAGAGAGAGAGGGAGAGCCATGCCCAGTGAGCCACATTAACATCGACCTGTGTGCTAGTCACCATAGTAACCAGAGACCCTTCAGCCTCTAACCCTGATCCAAATGATCAATGATGCATTTCTACATATAGAGTGGCTTTTGGGTATTGATTGTGGGTAAAGAAACTGCTCTGGCTTTAAGGGATGAAGTGCACCATCAGCCTGAAAGGGAAAAAAAACACATGCTCTTCTGTTGTAGCAAAGGGTGTGAGTCACTGTTACCCAATGAAATGAACTCTCCTGATCCTTTTTGCACACACCCTTAAATGAAAATGAGTGATCGTTTGCAACACGTCCAGACAAGCAGCGGGTCATTGGGACCCGGCAGCGTTTGAAGAACGTATTGCAGGTTTGGACAGTTGACAAACAGAGATAAGGATTTGTTAGCTGAAGGATACCCAAAGGCCAAATTTACAAATACTGCTCTAACGTCTCTGTTAAAATATGCCAATTAATATTCCCTGTTCATTTGTTACAGAGATTAGGATTAAGAGATAAATATTCTTATTTTCATTACTAATCATGATGTATTAAACCTTGTCTGTTTTTGCTCTGCCTCATTGAATCTGTGACCACAAACAGTGACAATATATTTTCTCCTGAACTAACATGTAAAAATTAAACAAAAGGGCTACAATCAGTTTGCTCTTGATTTCTGATGGTTGTTGACGTTCCTACAGTGGAAGGCCGTTGGTACAAAGCATACTTTGCAAGTATGCCAAATACTTTTGTATGCAAAATTGCTTCATGTTTATTTTGATCACTTTTCATCTTGCCCCAATATCAGGCAATAATTTCCCATCAGCCTCAGCTGTATTTTCTGTGTAGTGCTTTGGAACGTCACTTGTTTATTTAGCAGGTTTGTTTAGCTTTAAGCCCAGAGGATATCTACTGTATGTGTCACCAGAACAGTTGAAAAAAGGCGTTGTCGTGTTTGTTTATTCTATTCACGTGTGCTCTACAGGCGTTGGCTTCGCTACACGTAAGATTGGCAACATGACCAAGCCCACCACCATCATCTCAGTGGATGGTGGCACAGTGACAGTGAAGACACAGAGCGCGGTGAAGAACACAGAGCTCTCCTTCAAGCTGGGAGAGGAGTTTGACGAGACCACAGCCGATGACAGGAAAGTGAAGGTGAGCCGTCAAACGTCACGTTAGACAAAGGAACATCATCACTCCCCAACACCAAAACATGTTGAAGTGTGCATAGCGACTGTGATAATTACAGCTATGAGGAGGATTAAGCAAATTACTGAGATGTGTAAAAATTCAGTTTAACAACATTCTTTTGAATGGACCAGGTAGCTCAAAGAGGTAAAGAGTGAAAAATGGGGAATGAAGAAATGGCATTTTAGCGTTCTTTGCAGCCATACATAAGACCTTAGACATGGCCATCTTACTTACCTGGCCTTGAAAGGGATAGATAGTTCAAAGGTGAGGTGTCAGGGCTGTAAAAAAAGACTGAAGCAAGTTGGAACTGACCAGATTCAACAGGTCCTATTTCAACTCTTAGGCAGAGGGAAAAATAAAGTATGGTTACAGAGAAACATTTAATCAGAGAAAATGTAATACGTTGGAGACGTGCAGATTTGACCATCATAATTCACATCTCTCCAACACAAATATCTGTGAAATTTCTAAATAACTAGATTTTCCTAGGATAATGGTATCAAAATGAATTAGGCTATTTAAACCAATGCCTGTTCTATAACTGACATGTGGTAAATGATATCATCTTGTATGTGCACTCGTTCTAATGAACTCTTGTGTTTCTCCAGTCCCTTGTATCAATAGATGGCGGGAAGCTTGTACATGTACAGAAGTGGGACGGCAAAGAGACCAGTCTGGTCAGGGAAGTGGAAGGCAATAAACTCACCCTGGTAAGTATTAATCTAACACAATGCACACATTTAAGGTTTCTGTATTAAACCTTTTATTTTTCTCTTTCCCTCACAGACGCTCACCCTGGGAGAGGTCGTCAGCACGCGTCACTATGAGAAGGCAGAGTAACAACCAAACACTAACCCCCTCTCCCTCCAGCAATTTCTTGCATCTGCTTAAGCCCTGCTAGCCCAAAACTCCTAAACATCACCTCATCCCTGGCCAAGAAAACCTCCTCATTGTTCTAATTCATACTGTGATGCAGTATTAACCTTTCTGCTGACTGTGACCTTACCTTTCCCCGTGTCCCTCTGTTTTTCCTTCTACTGTAAGAAACACTGAATAAATTCCAATGATTTGTTTGATGTTGTTTTTTTCTCTAAAAATCCAAGGTCTGCATATTTCTGTTTTTGTTTTGTTTAGAAAATGTGTAATGCACAGTGCCTATGATGAACCTGGAAAGTGTTACATTTCAAAATTTGTCTATGAAAACCAAAAAAATAAAAGTGTGTACACTATTGAAAGAAAATCAACAAGTCTGCCTTGGGTTGTGTTTTTGTCTTTTCTTTTTTTCCATAGACAGTTTACTACCCTGGAGTCTACCAACTCTGTAGTAGGCAAATACCTGGGGGGGGGAGTAATACAACTTATTATATATGTAATACAATAAATAGATAACATGAAGTGTCATTCAGGCGAAGGCCAAATAAAATATGAATTCAGGACTGAACCTTCTAAGTGGGTGGGCCCAAAAACGTCTCCAGTTTGAGCTGTGATTGGCTGGATAACACAGAAAGGAGGAGGAAAAAAAATTTAAGAAGTATCACATCATTAAAGACAGCTTAATAGATCCAAACAGTGTGATCACAGTTTCCACCACAGCCTGTTTTACAGGTACTCACAGGGAGGTTCATTTTACACCCTTCTGTCTGTGTGTGTGTGTGTGTGTGTTGTATTTGCTCTGGCTAGGTGAGGGGAAAGTTTGATTAGAGCTTAGGTTTGTCAGTACTGTTGTGTCCTGTGCTCAATGTGCGAGCATGGTTTCTAAATTCAGATCGTTCGCTCCGACAGTCGATAGATGTCATGTGTTAGTGACACGCTGCCAAGTGGAGCCAGGGTGAAGAGGTGAAAGGGAGCAGGACGATTCAGGCCTCCTCCTACAGTTACCCTCAACTCAAATGGTCACAAGACAGGATGAGCCGTAGGGCTACACAAAGCAAAAATAGATTATGACTACACTCTTCTTGTGTTGCATGCACAACCACAATATATACACATATTTTTGTTAAGCAGGAAAGTGGACAAACACAAAGCAATTGAGCTGAAAAACTAGACCACATGTTAAGAGCTTTAAGTAGTGGATGAATGACATAAATGGATCCACGTTTTCTCACTTTCTACTAGCAGACATTTCTATAAATAGATTTTTTTAGAAAACATCGGAAAACCTGGTAACAGTTTGTATAAAGACCCAAAATCAAAATACAAAAAGCCCAACAAATGGACTTGAGCTTGTATAGTGCTTTTCTAGTCTTCTGACTACTCAAAGCACTTTTACACCACATGTCACACCTACACATTTACACACTGATGACAGAGGTTGCCATATAAATTATTAAAATGTTCTCACATTATACAAATAAGTATATGCAAACTAAATAGGAAAAATGAGCAAATCATTGACCTGTATGATTTGACTCAGGAAGACATTTATATCAGCAACAAGCTATTTAACAAGCTGAGTTCAAGTAGCCTAGCTCCAAGGTCAAGCATGAATCTCATCTTTTTCACAGGAACTTCTTTTTCCTACAAAACCCACAAACTTCTTCACCAGGAGTCGCTCAGCTGTTTCATGGAAAGATTAGAGGGTAAAAGTAAGAAACAACCTGCCTTTGGTTGAGATTCACAGGACATCTGGTAAGGCTTCATGTATGCAGTGTGGGTCTTTAGATTTTTCTGATTCTGTCCAGGCTTGAATATAATCAACTACTTAATTTGGATTTGAAGTATTTCAGTTTTTTAGAGAAATTTGCAACAACTAGAATGAATGCTATGTAAATTACTACAAATAATTCATGTTCCCTTCAGGGTGATTTTAAGAACTTTGATTATCTCTCAACATATCAACCATCCGTCATGTTTGGTTGATTTCCAATTTTTCTTTCACTTTGGCTTAGGGGAAATAACATCTGGGGAACTAAAAGTATAAACCTTTTTGTCCAGATTTACTGTATATTGGTGCTTATTAAAAAATGTTTTACATGAAAAACATATGCAGTGTTAGCTTCCTCATTTCTGTAATGCTACCATTAGCTAAGCACAGCAAACTTTGTGATACGTGTATTTCAACTGTCATTACATGAGGAAGCATTACATTCACAACACACTCTACATCAATTACACATCAATGTAAAAATATAAATAAAATATTGGTTTGATAATTTTGATATAAAATAAATAAATAATCCAACAAAATGTATAAAGATAAATGTATTGTTCTCCTATTAAAGCAGATGCACAAGATTGTAACGGATATCCTGTAAAGATGCCCTGAAGTCAAATCAAACATTGAAATTCAAGATGCAGTTATTCAGATTTGAGTTTTTACCATCCTCCATTGACTCATTTTGTTTGTTGTATTGAAATTACTTGCAATTACAAAACACATACTTACAAATTTGATTGAGCAACCTTAGGGTCAATGTATCTGGTACATCTGTCTTGTGCAAACAAGAGAAAGGAGAACCTTGGGAAATGAAGAGGAGTCTGAAGACTGACCGGTGAACTGAAAGCCCCGCCAGAGGAGTCAACTGGATGCATGTCAAACCACTGTAGCTGGAAACAATCTGTTTCCCCACATGTAGAATTACGAGTTTAGAAACTAGGACAAAGCAGGACAAAAGACACAAGACGTAGAGTCCATAATGCTGCCAGATCTTCTCCTATAAGATCAAGGAGTTCTCTTTTAAAAAAAACAGCTGTTCTGTTCCTTTTGTGCACATTTGACCTCATGGGATATGAACCAGTGCAATATTCAAGTTGTTAAAATCCATCAGCCCAAGTTAACACACCTTTCCTTATTCCAAAATATTAATTAAGTATGACTCGAAGGTGGACCAGACCAAACCTGAGAACTTCCGATGTTTGTTTGTGTGTGCGTTCTGTTTCCCCTGAGGACAAGCGACGTTGTACATTCATGGTAAAAGAACAAAGAGATCAAGATGTACAGTACAAATAAAAACACTTTTAATGAAGCAGAAGCAGTTGACATGCAGGAAGGTTAGATGTGTGTGTGTGTGTTAGTGTTTCCTGCGGGCAGTCCCTTGGAGGCAAGATACACAAACCACATGTACACACAATCGCACAAATAAAGGGACAGACAGCCTCAGGATATCACTGAAGCTTTAACTTCCTGTCAGGCTCACTTGTGCTGAAATACATGTCCTGTTTGTGTTTGACTACTTCCTATATGTGTCTGTGTGTTTGTGTTTATCTTTGTCTGTGTGGTTTGTTCAGGACTTTTATGTCAGACCCCCTCAGCTTCACTGTTTTAATGGATTTCCCAGAGAGTAAGAAACCAGATAGCTGAAAACAATATCTGGATTCAGAGGGGGATAGCCACTTGCTGCCATATGACTTACACTTATCCTGTTACGTAGGGTGTGCAAGCCCCTCCCTCTGTGGGGGGAGCTGGAGGTTACTTTAGAACAAGGATGCTTATCCCTGGATTTTTACAGCACTGTCCCTCTTGCTACGTTTTGAATTTTTTATTCTTTTTTTAAACTTGATGCAATGTCTAAGTGGAGGCATACGCCCAACATTCAGAACTTAAAAGGATGATTCTATCATTTCATTTAAAGATACAAAGCAGGAAGTCTGCCATTCTGTCTCTTGCACCCACTTCCCCTCTTGTGTCTGTCTGCTAGCTGGGGTATGTGTCTGTGTGTGTACAAGTGACTGTAGATGTGTGGTTGCCTCAGTCGTGTTTGTGTGATTTATGTTTCTTGTGTTTCTTCTTCTTTTTGTCCTCTCTGTCTGAGTCACGGCGCCTCCTCTTGGTTTTACATTCACTACTGCTGCTGCTGCTGTCGCTCTCCGACTCTTTCCTCTCCCTCTTCCTCTTCTTCTTCAATTTCTTCTCCTGGAGAATAAACATAGAAATAGCCAGATTGTTTTGTGAAGCATTAAAAGAAACTTGAATATATGAAACAGTAGGTGAAAAGCAGACAGGGCGTTGGATAGTCTTAGTGGTTATGTTTCTGTGTCCCATCTGTGGCCCTTGTCGCAGCAACCATGAGTATGAACCGATCTCTGCTGTTCGCTGCATGTCATCCCCCACTCATAACTCCTGACATTTCCTATCTCTCTTCAGCTGGCAAAATGGCCCAAAAAATAACATATCTTTCAGTGCATTTCATGAAATGTGAGAAATGTGTGGGTTGTAGCATTAGATGACTCACATCCAAGACAAGTGAAAAAACAGAAGAAAAAAAAAAAAGTGCAGATCACGCAAGACAATAACAGATGCATGTTCACCTTCTTTTTCTTCTTCTTTTTGTCTGAGTCCTGCTGTGGTGCAACTGTGGAGGTCTGCTGTTGTGGCTGCTGTGGAGCTACATCATCATCTTCAGGCAAAAGAGCGTACTGCAAGCCGGGGGCAGAGAAACAGTCCTTTGTGAAGTGACCTAAAAAAAAGGAAATTGAGTTTATTTCCTGCACTTTTTTCCAGCTAAATCCAGATATCCAGATAGAAAGTTGTACCTGACAAATACAAGCACTGTTAATATGTTATGTATGATGTTTTACCTTTGCAGCCACACTTTGAGCAAGTTGTGTTGAGTACAGCCTCCAGTGTGATCCTGTTGCCTGTGTGATCTCTGAACTGCTTACGTCGCCTTGAATCCTGTCTAAAATCACACACAGATGATCATAAATCACATATGTCTATGAAAAATCACATGTGACAAAACTCCAACTGTAATACTTACTCGGCCATAACATTGTTTGGGTCCTGGTCCTGCCCTGTGCCCTGATTGACAGCTTTCATTGAGAAGGACAGTTTCACCTTGTCACCACGAATCTGAGGTTCAAAGAGGACAGAGCTGCAGTAATTCTGCTAACACTGCAGTGTGTGTGTGTGTGCGCTTATGAGAGTGTGTGAGTGTTGTTACCTCTCTTCCTATGACTTTAATCCACACCTTTTCCCCAACATCCACAATCTCTGAGGCATTCTCAACCCGAGATGCTGACATTTCACTCACATGTACCAGGCCTGTAGGTGAAAGAGATATGAATTAACATCTATTGGAAAAAAATACATAAAATGCTGAGAAATGCCTTTTTATTATAACTATTTAACTAAGGGTCAAAAAATAACAGAGAGTGCTCTGACCATAATAATACTTACAAGCATTGGAAATAGTGTTGCCAAAAGCCAGACATTATCAAATCCAATTTAAAATCCCTTAGCTGACAATTAAAAAAAATGTATAACACATAAAAGACCATGTGTTTCAATAAAAGCACTTTCTTTCAGACATGAAAAGTTTTTTCCCCAAGGATTTGAACAAAATGGTTTGGGTGCAGATTTTGTTTGTTTGTTAAGCTTGCCCTCTAATGGTGACAATGGGTAAAGTAAAATATGTGTCAACCTTTGTTGTAACTACACACCAACAAAGCTACACAAGTGTAAAAAATCATAGATATGAGTTTACTTAGTTGATCAATCCAATCTGCTTATTAACATTCTTGCCCTATAACAAATCATTCTATGCTTATCTTATTTTCTCTGCATGCAGATAATTGTTTAACTGATATTCTTTATCATAGTGACTGAAACAAGTGGATTTTAAATCGACCATAACAGAGATTTTGCTAAAATGTCAAACATCCGTCTATATAATAAACCATAACTGGCTGGCATACATATACATATTTTTTTCTCTGTATCGAATGTTATGTATTGTTGTGCAGACATAGTTAAGGATATGGACACTCTTAATGTTCCTGTAAACAAACTATAAGCAAAACTGTCACTCCCCATATCTCATCTTGATTCAGAAAGATAATCTGGTTAATGAAGTGTTTTACGGTATCTGTAGGTTTTTCTGCATTGACTCTTGTTTTACCTGGCAGATGATGTGGCGTTAATTTAGTAAGCATCTTTCTGCCATAA
The DNA here is from genome assembly GCF_963584025.1 of Labrus mixtus. Taxonomy (NCBI): domain Eukaryota; kingdom Metazoa; phylum Chordata; class Actinopteri; order Labriformes; family Labridae; genus Labrus; species Labrus mixtus. The sequence goes on from NC_083627.1 coordinate 25,782,053, forward strand.
CATTTTTAACTAAAATAATATAACTAATCTAATCTAATCTACTCCATCTAACTCTACCTAACTAATGAGGGTTTTAGACCAATTTTGGTTACCGATTAGGCCTCTGCTATTCACTGTTAATTTCATTGTGTTGTTTAAGCATCCTTTTTGCAGTAGTATCTTCCAGAATTAAAATGTGTTACCTGTCTCAAAAATCAAATATCTGTGAATATTTGCTATAAAGTCTAAACAGATAAATCAGTTTAATTTACCAACCTTCCTTCTTGTATCCAGGCAGTCTGACAAAGGCTCCATAGGTCTGCACAGAAACAACCTCCCCTTTGGCAATGCTGTACATGGGTGGCAGACCCTCAAGTCCAGCAGGCTCAGAAGCTAAGCCGTCACTATCAGACATTGTCACAGTTGATGTTTACCCGCAGACATCAATGAGAAGATCTGGAACATTCATTTAAAAAACGAGACATATATCATGTTTTGTAGAATAATAATATCAAGAGAAAGTCCTTCCTCAAGGTTGAAAATTAAGGATGTTTTGTTCCATGTAAAACAGCCAAGAATCTGAGGACTACCCTTACAGAATTGAAACACACATGGCATATGGTTTGGTACACTTAACAGACCTTTGTTTGTATGCTTTTTTGTTTGAATAAAAGATATAAAGAGGCCTCCTGGTGACTGTTGGTAAACCCCATCAGCTTGTCAAATCTTTGATATGTTAATTAATAATCAATTGCCATTTTTTAGCACAATGATATCCTTATTTGGAATTCTCTTGCGAGCAGAGAACTGTCATCATGATAATATCTGTCTCTCCTTACTGTAATCTGTTCTGCACATGTTAAATTTACAAATTATCCCTGCACTCATGTTCACTTCATTTGGCTGTCTACTCGCCGTTATATTGTATAGTTTCTGCTTATAATATGTCTACACTCATGCACTTTAACTTATGTCAATACTGTCCATTTACTACTCTGTTTTTGCACATTTACATTTAACCTTCCATATTTAATCTTCCTATTTAAGACTAGTAATGTTAAGTTAAGTCCTGGTTGTATATATTCACATTCTTAGTTTTGATATTTTTTAGTACTTATTTACTTTGTATTTAATATTATATTATGTTTAGATTTGCTAACATTGTGTTTTTTTACTCATATTGTGTGTTGGATAACCTGCTGCTGTAACGCCACAATTTCCCAGTTTGGGATCAATAAAGTAATTCTATTATATTCTAATTCATTTTTTCTTTGCAATCTCTCCTCTTCCATATTTATTTATTCATTGTCAAGATGCAACTAACTGCTTTCAGACACAAATAAAATATATTTGGTGGCTGTGATGTGACTGCTTTAATACTTACAGAGTATAAATGTGTGAAGTAGTTCCTGAAATAATGAAAACTTAACTTTACATGTGCTGTAAGAGAAAGGCTTAAAGCTAACAGTAAAGCTAACGTGAGCTAGCTACAACAAAGCCTCGTTTTCAAACAAGCTAACTTCGGTAACAAGACAACAAACATTAACAAGCTAAACGTGCGTAAAGTTTAAAAACAAATCAATTAAAATGGTATGCAGTGAACAGTGTAGCGCGTATACAGCTGAAAATACGAAATAATTTTATTACCGTACGTGTTAGCAAAGCGGGGTAAGTTTTACTTCCGGTGCTTATTAGTTCGACAACAAGCCTTCTAACCAATCAGCGCAGCCGATGGTACACTCGACCAATCACAAACCTCAGCACCAGCGGAAGTACTCCATCTTTACTTCGTTGGTGCTGTTTTGTTCGACGTCCCTCTGTGAAAGACGTCCATTCATTTTTTGCTAAAGAAAGCGTTGAAATTCAACTACATTTCTGTTTCTTGTGGAATACGCCGTTATGATTGAACCAATGAAGAGAGCGGGGGACATGGCGGTGGTTCCTGCCGCAGTGAAGCGGCCCAGGATGGAGCTGGTGGCGGCGGCTCAGTCCCAGCAACTCGTGGCCACGGTACGGATAGTAGACTACATGTAGTACTCGTCACTATTGTTTAAGGCATCAGACACATATATATCGCCAATAATATTTGCAAATTTACCTAGCACACGCAAAAGGGCTTCAGTAAGTTTAAAAGTATATTTTAGGACCGATAAAAAGGTTGCCAGCTAAACGGATAAACAGGAAATGACATAACATTACAGTAATTAATTAAAACGAATTAATTATTAGTTAATGAATGAGAAATAAGACACCTGATATTGAAATACTTTCCACTTGTTCTTGTGGTTAACTGTTCACTCACACGCCTGTTTACTAGGTAATTCAGTCTAATACACATTGACAAATAATCATGCATTCTTTAATAAGAGATAATAAGTGCAATAAGAAAATATATTTATATTTTCATTTCATTGTACAGTGTTTCCCTTGTTATTTTTTTTGTATTATATCTTTGCTGTAATACAATGTATAACTTCTTTACAGTTTATTTTAAATCGCTTAGCTGTTACTACAACTTATTTATTTTTACTTTTACTTTTTTATGTACTTTCCTTCTCTTTTTTTCTTATAATGTTATAACTTTTTTTATTGTAGAAGCTGACTCAGGGAGAAACGCACAAGAATTCCAATGTACCTGTACTGTCCTGTACCTGTGCAAATGGCAATAAACATCTATTCTATTTAAGGTTATGTTAATTTTGTACCTATGATGCTGTTTCTTTAGGGTCCTCCACGCAGCTCCAGTCTTCAGGCTCCCATTATGCTCATGTCTGGTCATGAAGGAGAGGTCTACTGCTGCAAATTTCACCCTAATGGAGCCACGCTGGCCTCCTCAGGATTTGACAGACTTATATGTAAGACATTAACATATCATCTGATGTAAATAATAAATAATTCTGCAGCTCACACATCTATGTTGCACACCATGAATAACTTGTCGCACTCTTTGTTTATTTGTGACAGTGATGTGGAATGTGTATGGAGATTGTGATAACTATGCCACCCTGAAGGGCCACAGTGGAGCAGTGATGGAGCTGCACTACAACACTGATGGCAGGTATGAACAATCAGTGTGATTAAGTTTTCAGTTTATTATATGCCTCCCTCAAAGTATGGTACCACATGATTCTTAAAATATTTGAATAACAGTTGTAAAATTAAACATTTTTACATAACATACATAAACTGTAAACATTGGCTTTTGCCAGCTATAGTGTCGCAATATTTTCTTTATTGATTATGAACTAAACTGTAACATTAACTAGCTTTCTAATCTATTGAGAACAACAAACATATCCCCATTTTATATATTTTATGTGCTAAGATTATTTGCAAAGGATGTGCAAAATGTCTTGCTTCATGTATTAGTAAATTGAGTCTAAAAAGTTTAAAGGAGTTCTGATATCTTTCTGTGTATTTCAGCATGCTGTTTTCAGCCAGCACAGACAAGACTGTAGGTGTGTGGGACAGTGAAACTGGAGAGAGGATCAAGCGTCTGAAAGGCCATACCTCCTTTGTTAACACCTGCTACCCGGCACGCCGAGGACCCCAGCTCGTCTGCACCGGTAGCGATGATGGGACTGTCAAGGTGAGGTCTCCCTATTTTAGATAGTTAACATCAAATTAAATAGTGTAGATTTGGGATAATTTCTACTTATTTTTATTTTGTCTTGGCCGTAAATCCAGGTTATCTGTTGGTCTTATGTGGTTTTGTTTATTTCATTTTGTTTGCCACTTCTTTTTTTTTAAGCTGTGGGACATTCGTAAGAAAGGGGCAATCCACACCTTCCAGAACACCTACCAGGTGCTGGCCGTGACCTTCAACGACACTAGCGACCAGATCCTGTCAGGAGGCATCGACAATGATATCAAGGTACTGAACTCATGCAAAGATATAGGGCTTTCAGACTTGCAGAAAAACTCCTGATATTTCCAGGAGGAGCTGTATGTGTGAACGCAAACAGCCAAATTGTTCGTTGGGACTTCACCTGGAGTTTCTCCTGCCAGGCCACTAGTATTTTTTCTGCAGCCAGTCAGAGTGAGCTGATGTGAGAAAGCAGCAGGATATTCTCCAGATTATTCCCCTCGAGCCAATAAAGATAAGATAAAGATAAACTTTATTGATCCCCGTGGGGGAAATTTGTGGGAGGGGGAGTGATGTTTATATACTGTGACTGCTGCACAATGCATTGTGTGTATGCACTGGCCGATCTCCGTGCACGTAATTAAACGGCTGCATTACGTGTTCTGTTTGCCAGTATGTTATTCTCCAGTTCATGTGTGAAAACGGCTTTAGAAACCTGAAAGTAATAACGCAAATGTCTCGTTTGTATGATACAGTATATTACCAGATCTAATGAGAGATTTTAACAAGCCTTAAAGACATGTACATCAGCAGCATTAGTATGGGTCCTATAACTAAAATGTAATAGTATATTTTTTTTAAGGTTACACCTAACCATTTTAAGAGGATTTTCAAGAGGGACATATAACTAAGGACACAATAAGGTTGTTCAGTTATCAAATTGTTACTGCTAGTTTCTGAATATTACACTGTCACACTCCACTCATCACTCATTTTGTCAAATCACCTGGTTGTAAAGACAACCACAGACATGGTGCAACACATGAAAAAGGAGTTACAATTTGTCCATGGGAAGTCTTTAATGTCTGTGGATCAGATGGGGATATAACAGATATTATAATATGCACCCAGCTAGTGGGCCAATTACTCTCATCCTCTTTGTTTTCTCTCAAAATAGCAGGCATGCACCACTCCTGTATGGTGGTTTGTGAATTTCAATTTATTTTTATTTTTTTAATTAGCTGCTTATTGCTGGTGAGTTTTATCCCAATAATTATCTCAAAAGTGTCACTCAATCATTTGAATCTATTCTTTAATAACCTCCACTGTAGAAGTGAATGCAGAACACCAAAGCCTCCTTTTCATTCTTAAGGTTGAATGAAGGTTCACTATTTTCTGACAGTTGACAAACCCCAATAATGACAACATATTTTTCACCTTTGGACATTGCTACAGATCTGACAATGACATAGACGCTCAAGCTGAACTCTTTGCTCTTCATACAAATACCGTTTTATAAACCCTGTCTTTCTGTGTGTTGTGCAGGTGTGGGACCTGAGGCAGAATAAGCTGATCTACAACATGCACGGACACGGAGACTCAGTAACTGGACTCAGCCTGAGCTCTGAGGGCTCGTACCTCCTATCAAACTCTATGGACAACACAGGTGGGATGCTTTTGTTGTCTTTTTTATAAACAGAGTAAGAAAAAGCTTTACCTGTGGTCCTAACACTGAGCTTCTTATGACTGATTCCGTATGTGTCTTTGTGTAGTGCGCATTTGGGATGTCCGACCGTTTGCACCCAAGGAGAGATGCGTGAAGATTTTCCAGGGCAACGTCCACAACTTTGAAAAGGTAACTTACAGAAAACCCTCTGACCCTTTATGGATTTCAAGTCTAATGTTGTCAACATAAACTTACAGTTCACCTGCTCCTGATACAATCTCTAACTTTTTACGTAAGCTTGGTGCATAGTGGCTGCAGTCCTGCTAGCAGTGTTTTTGTATGGCTGTGGCTCAGTGGAGGTCAAACAACAGTCAGCAGTCTTCTTCACTCTGATATTAAAACTCGGTCTGCTCTGAGACTAATTCTCATCTTGAAAATGCAGTTTCTTTAATCTTATTCTGTGTTTCAGAATTTGCTGAGGTGCTCCTGGTCCACTGACGGCAGTAAGATAGCTGCAGGCTCAGCTGACAGGTGAGAGGCAACAAAACATGTATACACACAAACACACACACACACACACACACACACTCATAACATTAACATAGATGTGCTCGTACATGACTTAAGGTTTATCTGATTCAGGGAACATTCATTGTATTTTCGACTGTTTGAAATCTTACCATCATAACTTTTATAAAGACAAGAAAACACACTTCTTACCATTCTTTTCTCCCTCTCAAAAAAAAAAACAGCATAGTGAATGTAAAAAAAGATCTTAAGCTGTTAAAAAAACACCAATATGTTCTCGGATACCTGTACACACTAACTATCATAGAGCCAAATCTACAAACCTTCCTATATAGATAAAGTAGCCTTAATGCACCTCATGACATTTATCTGGTCAGTATACAATAATTAAGTTCATATGTAAAAAAAAAAAAAAATGGTCATGGTTAATTGATTTGAAAATTAAGTGGTAGGAACATTTACAGCATTTCCAGTATTAACAGTATGAATACAGTTAGTAGAAAACGATATATCGTTTCCTCCCATTAAAAAAAACTTTAAGTTGCTTTGATGCTGGGAGGGGAGCATTTTGGAGTTTATTCAGCCACCTTCAAACAAGCACTGAGTAGAGCCACATAGTTTTTGTTTTACCTCGCTTTTTCTCGTTCTTTTTTTAAAAATGTGGAAAATATTGGATTATTCTGTATCTGTTTTTGTGTGGATAAAATGAGATACAGATGAAGGAATTGTTAGAGCTTCAAGCTACGGCTTCATTCAGTGGAAAACTACAACAGATAAAGCATTCATTATTAGCTTATTTAAGAGATCATGCTTCTATTAAACTTACTTCAAGATAAGTTATTAGCATGCATAACTTCACATTTTGTACTGTTATCATGCCAAACAGTAATTGAAATAGATCGTAAAACAAAAATAAATCATTTATGAAACAACTTGTATTTCAAAGTATCAGTGAAGCAGAAAAAATCTAACTAGGATGTAACACAATAAATGCATGTAGGAGATTAATATGAAATGTAACTAAATAAGTAATAAGACATTGACCAACAAAACATGATTCAAAGCCAAAGGTTGAGCAGTTTCCTGTTTGATAAAGGACATATTCAATCAGTAAACTGCTCCTGTGGAGGCAACAATACGGGTACACACACTGAGATGTGACTCCAGGCATCATTGCATAGCTTCCTGCATCATACAGCTGTTATAGTGAAGCCATAAGATGGGCTGCATTCACCAATGATTCCTCCAACACCTGCTTCACCTCACAAGGCTTTGGTGGATTCCTGCTGCCACAATGTGAGCTCACTCTAAGAGTAAGGATTACACAATATTAAAAGATCCAACTATAAGTTGTTTTTGGAGAGAGCACATTCACAGTTTATTTCCTTATCATTTCTTATTTACAGAAACTGTGAAGCCTCACATTACCTCATTTAAAAGCTTGTTTCTTGTGCTTTTTGCCCCCAGCCTCCACAATTGAATATATTACATTTTGCAATATTGCAATTTTCAGGTACATTTATTAGGGAACTCTAACCAAAGGCACATGTTTCCTCAGAGTTTGCTTCACTAACATGCAGAATCTGCACTTTAAATTACAATGTGCTGGGGCGCTGACACTCCGGGCTTTTCAAGAGATTGGGAGACGACCCTCTGATTAGGATAAATCTTGTTATATATGAATAATTAAGAGACTAAATGCAAACATACACTATGCCGCTTGTGCATTACTGTGAGCCAGTTAACATGTAAAAGATATGGACACGTCCTGAGTACACTTGCAGCATGTAATAGACATGTACGATTGATGATTTGTCTTAAGGTATTTTTATTGGAAATTGGACTCACCTGTTATTGAAATCATTAAAAAACAAACAGTGGATATACATTGTGTGAATACTTGTATATGTGTGTACACGTTTCATCATAGTGCACCATTTGATAGTAATGGGTGACATGTAAATAAATATTAAAAACCAGTGCACATTTTGAACTGTGAATTTGTTATTTATAGGTGTTTCATCGACCATAAGTGACTGATTATCAACTGGTAGTCCTAGTGATATCTGAATTACTTGCCATGAATACTAAGACAGTATTGAAATAAAGGAGTCATTGTAATATTTACTTGTCTTTGTTTATAGGTTTGTGTACATATGGGACACCACATCACGCAGAATCCTGTACAAGCTTCCGGGCCATGCCGGCTCCGTCAACGAAGTAGCCTTTCACCCAGAGGAGCCCATAGGTGAGTCAAACACTGCTTCAGTACATGTTGTAACCACACTGTGCGAGAAATCAAGATATTTAAAGAATGAATGTCGTCATCCACTAAGGGTCATGACTCATAAAAAAGTTTAATTCTCTTTTTCTCTTTTTCCCTCAACGCAGTTCTGTCCGGCTCCAGTGATAAACGCCTCTACATGGGAGAAATTCAGTAATGTGTGTTTGAGTGTAAACTTCGGTGTGTGTGTGTGTGTGTGTGTGTGTGTGTGTGTGTGTGTGTGTGTGTGTGTGTGTGTGTGTGTGTGTGTGTGTGTGTGTGTGTGTGTGTGTGTGTGTGTGTGTGTGTGTGTGTGTGTGTGTGTGTGTGTGTGTGTGTGTGTGTGTGTGTGTGTGTGTGTGTGTGTGTGTGTGTGTGTGTGTGTGTGTGTGTGTGTGTGTGTGTGTGTGTCCGTCCTGCTTCAGATGTTGATGGGATGTGGTTAGTGGGTTAAGAGTCTCTGTAATTTCATGTGCTCCAACCTCATCACAGAACCACCTCAGGACATTTATCTGAAGTTTATAATGCTCGGCTTGCTTTATACAACAATTTTTTTCTTTTTAATAAACTTCAATATTCTGTAGAAAAGTATCCGTTGTCATTATTAAACTTCCATCTGGGGCGTTTTCATCTAACAAGATTAAAAGTAGGAAACAGAGTGACCTAATTATGCCTGGAGGAGTTATTTTTGATCATTTATCCACCACTACTAAAACGCTTTTTTTTTTTTTTATTATTGAAAAATAGTGCTATAGACTCATTACTCAAAGAATGATGAAGAAACAGTGCAGAAGCTGTGCAGAAAAGGTTCTTTGAACAAACTAATACTGAATAGTTTGTACAAAGGTATTTTGGTAACACCAAGTATGTGTAGGCCTATTCAATTACCCTACCTTTATTCAGCCTCTTCATTAGTTAGAATCCAGGCTGATTAATTAATCAAGTTATTTTAGTTAGGACTATGTGGAGTAACCGGCATGTGGCTGATTAACGTTATTTTCCCAGTCTAGCTGTACAATGAACTTGTGTTTCCTTGCTGAGTGGAGCTCGGATTATGGGTCACTTAATGTATCACAATAAATTATTTTAGAGTTTTGTGTGACACATTCAAAGGACACGAGTAAAAATATTTTCAATAAAATTAAAGAAATCATGAAAATTAAAGTGCTTGCTATTATGAATAAGCAATGTCCAATATTTGTATACATAACGAACAGTAGATATACATTTTTATTTGAAAAACATCTTGTGTGTTGGGCGGAACAAGGGTTTTTACTCATTTTCACTGCTCCCCTGCCAAATGCATATACATTTTGTTTTGTTGCTATGTTTCATTGTTTTGAATTAACAACATGATGAATTCATAAAATGTAGCCTACCCTTTTTCTTATTTGTCTATAGACATGTCATTAAACCTGTTTTAAACTATAAGTACATCATTTATTGAGGCTACATTGGTGTGTTTTCTCTAAATCATTACCAACAGTGTGTGGTTTGTTTTAAACTCTTCTCCAATTAATGTTAGATCGGTTGTAATAATGTAGTTATAAGGTACTCTTTGTTTTTGTGTATGAGCCCCGTTTCTTTGTGCTCCTGTCGAGCGGGTCTGCAGATTCCATGCAGCTCCTCCTCGAGGGGGTCGCGGTGACTGAGAGCCCCCACCCCCTCGTTTCTCTCTCTCTACCCTCGGCTCCTCCTGCGCCCGCCCCGGCACCGATTGTTGACAAAAGACGCTGCGAAACCGCTCGAATGAAACCGGTCCTGGTGAGCTTATATGTCCGTTAACTTGACTTATTTTCACCTACAGTGAGAGGGGAAGGGGACTGGGGTGAACGGGGAGTTTTAGGGGAACGAGGACTCTGCATTTCTTAGAAAACCTTGAGTCACAGCGGACTGCTTTGTGTCCGTAGAGAAGTGCATGTAGCCAAACGTTAGCCGTAGTAACGCTGCGGGGTCGGTCCCCTCCTCCCCGCCGTCCCCGTGTGATTCACTATCATATGACGCTCATTTCTGTCTGCAGCCCGGGGTCGATTATGACAGCTTTCCGTCTCTCTTTGTGTCTTTGTGTGTCCCCTCTCCGGAAGGTGTGGCCGAGGTGATTCTGTTGTCGGTGGTGGGACCGCAGCAGGCCGGCGTGAACTGGACCCCTCCTCCTCCTCCTCTTCCTCCTCTCCTTCCTGAAAACCACCGTGATTGGTATTTACCGACAAAACCAGCGGCCAAGATGGGTCACCCACTGTGAGTGAAAGAGTCACCTCAGCGCTGACGGAGGAGGAGGCGGCGGCGGCCTTGGGCACGTCTACTTTGCCGGGAATGGTGTGAACTGAGACGACCAGGCAGTCTGGATCTGACTGGGGACTCGTCATTCCCCCGGAGCCTCCGCGGCCCCAAGCCGCGTCCTGAGCCTTCCAAGATGGGGAAGTGCGACGGAAGATGCACGCTGCTGGTGATATGCTCGCTGCAGTTGGTGAGTGTGTGTGTGTGTGTGTGTGTGTGTGTGTGTGTGTGTGTGTGTGTGTGTGTGTGTGTGTGTGTGTGTGTGTGTGTGTGTGTGTGTGCGCAGCTGAAGCTGCCTCAGCACCAGGATATAATTAGAGCAGCGTGCTTCAGACACTCACACTGTAATCAGACATTTTTGTCCGGCCTCTCTTTACAGTCAGACTGAAAAAGCTTTGAGCTGCAGCTGCCAGGGTACCATGCCACATAACAGGCGATTGTGTGTTTCTTTGAAGCAAAGGGAGGGAGGCAGGGGGCGCTTTGGTGTAAGGGTGGTCTGTAGGGGAGAGACAGTGAGGTGATACCCCATTCTGGTAAAACCATGTGAATGCAAAGCACAGGACAAGGAGGCCATGTCCACCATCTGGTCTCCATTCTGTATTTAAAGTTATCTGCTCCTTGTGCCTACAAATAGCTTCAGACTATCCCTCTAAATGTAATAAGCATGTAATATGAGACTGTGGTTGGATGATGCAGGCATGGACAACAGAGTGAGGGGCTTGTTGTTCAGGCTTTTGTGTGCAGAGCTGATGGGTTGTTGTTTAGGGGCAGGGGGATTCGGCCCATAGATTCTCATTAGTTTGGGGGAGCTTTTGGGGGGATGCTCCTCTTTCTACAGTCACTGGACTAACTGGTGCTCCAGGCAGTTACCATGGAAACAACTGCAGCAGACCTGTGTATGTCCTGTCACAGTGTGTGTATGTGTGCGCGTTAAACCGTGACATCTCGTGTGTGTCTTATTTGCATATGTCCTTAATAGTGTGTGTATTTGTATTGTTGTGTGTTAAATATTTTGTTTGTGTGTATTTATGGCCCTCCCCCCTGTCCTCTAGGTGGCGGCCCTTCAAAGGCAGGTGTTTGATTTTCTGGGATATCAGTGGGCCCCCATTCTGGCCAACTTCATGCACATCATGGCTGTCATCCTGGGCATGTTCGGCACCGTGCAGTTTCGATTCAGATACCTCATCTTTGTGAGTGAATCCCTCAGCAGCTCCTGTTTACTTTACATTGATAAATCGTGTGTGTGTGTGTGTGTGTGTGTGTGTGTGTGTGTGTGTGTGTGTGTGTGTGTGTGTGTGTGTGTGTGTGTGTGTGTGTGTGTGTGTGTGTGTGTGTGTGTGTGTGTGTGTGTGTGTGTGTGTGTGTGTGTGTGTGTGTGTGTGTGTGTGTGTGTGTGTGTGTGTGTGTAGAGTTCCTCTCATACAGTATCTGTTTTGGATGTGTGTCCTGCAGTATGCAGTATGGCTGGTCCTCTGGGTGGGCTGGAACTCGTTCATTATCTGTTTCTACCTGGAGGTTGGAAACCTGTCTCAGGTGAGTCCTGTGTTTTTATACATTATAGATACTTTGCTTTGTATTACAACAACAAAAAAGACTCCTATTCTTGATAAATCAGTGAGTTGAGCGGCATCTTGTTTCTTGTCATTATTGTCAAGCTTGTGGTTCCATGACTTCTTAATGTTTTCATTTTCTTGTAACACTGTACATGTTTACCTTGATTCATTATATCTTCAAGTATTTTGTTGTTACTTTAATTTGAGTACTTAAGTTGTAAAATAACCCACTAAGAAGAAAACACTATGATTTGTCGAAAATCATCCCTAATTTAGTGTAGAAACATTTTATTCCCTTTTAAACCTTTTAATCTTTTGGCTTCACGATCTTTGGGATTTACATTGTGACATGTTGGTGAGATCCTGAACTACAGATTTGTAACCACAGGTTGAAATTATGTAACATGAACAAAAATGTCAAATATAGTCTGGTTTCAGCTTCTCAAATATGAATATGAGCTGTGCTTTTCTCTTTCAATTACTTGAAATCAGTGTCATATTTGTCTTTGAGAAATCTTAAAATCTCTTCTCTCTTTTCTGACATTTTATAGTAAAATTCATAATTGGATAAATCATCAGTAATAGTTGATGAGTGATGCCATTAATTGTTTGTGATTGTGTGTTCAGGACAGAGACTTTCTCATGACGTTCAACACATCCCTCCATCGCTCGTGGTGGATGGAGCATGGCCCTGGTTGCCTGGTAACGCGGCTGCTAGACTCTCACATGGCCCCGGACGACCACCATGTCATCACTGTCTCTGGGTGTCTCCTTGACTACCAGTACATAGAGGTGTTGAGTTCAGCCATTCAGGTCCTACTGGCTGTACGTATCTATACATACACACACACACTCACAAACAAATATTCATACACATTTTGTGAAAGAATATCTTTGCTTCAGTCACCTCATTTCTCACCATCCCTCCTCTTCAGCTCTTTGGTTTCGTGTATGCCTGCTACGTGAGCAAAGTCTTCCAGGATGACGAGGACAGCTGTGAGTGTTTTGTCTTCTTTTAAATCTCCTTGATCCTCCTGTAGTGCCTCATTCGGCTGATCAGGTTTACTTATGTCACACTATCGAGGGGGCTTTAGTGTAAGCAACCCGGGGTTCTGGGGGTTAGGCCGCGTTGTTTTCTCCTGCTTTAGTCACTCTTAACTCTGTCGGTGCAGAGGATTCCCGCTGGCTGATCTGAGCACTCCATCTGTGGGGAGTATTCAAGAGGCCGGCTGGAATGTGCTTGTCTTGTCTGCTCATTTGTGCCATCATTTTGTCTGAATGGTACTTTCCTTGGTGCCTCCTGTGTTTGTGTTTCACTCTTCACTCAATGAGAGAATAATGTCCTGTAGATATGACATGACATGGACTTGATTTCCTGTTAAAAGGAATCGCCATTGTGTGTCTAAAATGTCTTAACAGCATTTCATATAGTATGAGTGTGCAATGTAATAACAAAGTGGGGATAATTAAATAATAACATATAATATAACTTTTATAGATGAATAATTTGCCATCTTGTGCTGGAATTTGAGGAAAATGTAGATTTTAATAGCTGTATATGTAAACCTTTTTAATAATCCTGTAATAATTTAGGTGCTTATGATATTAACAAAAACTCAACGAGCATGTCTTGAAATAACAAAGAATTTAGCGCTTACAAAATAACCTTGTTGTGGCTTTCTTGTAGACAAAATGGTTGTATGTGAAACATGTTTTCGAAATGAAAATTTAAGCATTTTCTGTTCTATAGCATCTGTGCTCTGCAAAGTTAGCACACCATTTAGCTACATGGGAAGTTGTGCTTAATGGTAGAGTCGGTCATCTCTCAACAGGAAGGTCGGGGGTTCGATCCCCAGCTCCTGCAGTCATAAGTAGATGTGTCCTTGGGCAAGACACTTAACCCCAAGTTGCTCCCGCTCAGCGCTGTGTTAATGTATATGAATGGGTTAGTTAATAATGATGGACACCTTATATACATTAGTTCGTGAATGGTTAGATGTGACCTGCAGTTTAAGAAGGGCTTTTAGTTGTTAGAAAACTAGATAAGCGCTATACAAGCTCAAGTCCATTTACCATTACAAAGTTACAAGACCTAAAAGCAAAACAGACCATATTCAGGTAGAAAAATTTACAATAATAAAAACACGGGATATTGATAGATGTTCAATAATCTAATTTTAGGCTACCCAAAATGTTTAAAAGTAAAAAAGTCATTGAATAAAAAAACAACACCAAAAATGAATAAATAGATAAATACATTTGCAACTACTTGCGTAGGTGGAATGTGTGTTATATATTGGAAATCAAAGTAAAACATTAGGGAATCCTAACTTATTTATTATTTTTGGTAAGAAGAAAGAACAAAGGCGCAAAGGGTATAAATGTATCAGATGTTGGAACATGTCTTGAGGAAAGCAGGTCCCACTCGTGTGCTGTAACTACACTAATATAGACAGTGATGTAGACAGTTTTCATTTCCAGCGTTTTCCTCTGAATTGATTGAGAACAATGTATCAGTGACATAGAAGCAGTAGAAAAAATGATGTATCACCTCTGTATTTTCTGATTTGCAATATTGTAATGGTATACTGAGAGCATCATGTTCATGATCGATTTTTATGTCAAGACAGAATCTGATCTTGAAAGGCAACACTTGCTTAAAATGGCAGTTTTAGGGGAATGTGAAATGAAGTCACCCTTTGCTTTCTCTTCTCTTAAAGTTGATTTCATTGGTGGCTTCGACTCGTACGGATACCAGCCTCCTCAGAAGTCCTCCCATCTCCAACTGCAGCCTCTCTACACGTGAGTTACTGATATAACATCATGCAACATTTCTCTTCCTAGATCTCCTTTTTTAACTTAGTGTTTAACATTTGTTTATTTAAAGGTTACTCCAGCCAGCAAGTGAAAAAAGTTAGAAATCAGTGTAGCAGAAGCTGAGATTTTCATGACTTCAAGTCCCCTGTTGGGTTCAGGATCCTACAATTACCAGTATGCAACTTAACTTTATCTTTATTAATGCATGACTCAGTTGTGAGTTTGATTTCCGTATCAGGCTTATTAACCCCAGCCTGCATTCAAAAGTGGTGTATCATCGCTTCAGCAATAGTAAAAGATGGAGTTCAACACGAGAGCCTTTTCATCATTATCACAATCAAAATATTGCAATAAGCTGCATGCTACCTTAAGTTGAATTTGTATCATTTTGGTGGTAACGGCTCAGTGGGCTAGCATGATGCTTGAGAGAAGAGGGAACAGGATGAAAAATGGGGACCTTTTGTTGGGGGGAAAAGCATGTCTGCTTTTTTTGTGTTATTTTTGGGCCATTGCCTTAATTTGGTAGGATAGCTGAAGAGAGGCAGGAAATGCTGGGAGGAGTGAGTGGGGGATGACATGCAGAAAAGGTCCAAGATTCTAACCCATGGCCGCTGCAACAAGCACTTGTGCTTTTAACCATTATTTTTCATTCAGGAGAGGTACTGTGTGAAACATTTAGAGCAGCCATAAGGCATAGTAACTATAAGCTTAGATGCAGCTACAACTTGTATTTTGAATATACTGAATATTATATCAAACATTTCTCTCATGCTGTGCATGCAAAGTAGTATTATACTGTTCATTATCACTCATATTTGTGTGCAAAATACAGTGTAATGCCTTGTTATCAACTTGTGTTGCCAACAATGGCTAACATGGATAGAGCAAACCCCATTTCCCACACCCAGTGTAATGATAGTGTTCAGAGGTATTGAATTGTTTTCATCAAGAACTCAGGTGTGCTACTTTCCCAGTTTGGACTCCTGAAGATAAATATAGCATTAGACCCTCCATGTTGCTTTTAATACTCTCTTTTAACAGCTTATACCTGGGACTTGCAATAAATGATCCTTGCCAAACATGCTCAAGCTCAGTTTAATGTAATACTGATGACTGATCCTGTACTTTCCTCCTCTCTTCTGCCAGGGCTGGATAACTGCTGGTAGCGCCCCCCTCAGGCCAAACCCTGACGGTGTCACTGTGGATGGAGAGCAGCAGTGGTTGCCTTGGTTACACTCACTCTGTGTATCACAGTTTATCTGAAGAACGGACTTAACCCCACCCAGAGGGAGTGAATTGTGTGCCTGTGTGTGCATGTGTGCTTGTGTCTCAGAGAGAGAATTACAGCCCTGATTAGAATGTATGGAGCTCAGGGAAGAACCAGCATGCCAGGTGGTGTGAGGAGATGAAGTAGGAGGAGGAGGAGGGGGAGGAGCTGGGGACACCACTGTCAAATCACAGAAGACACACTTCACTAAACTTCCAGCTCTCAACACTCCCACAAGTGTGTGTGTGTGTGGATAATGTGTGTGTAACTCAGCAGGACTTAGCTGGTGCTCTGTGGTAGCACCCTGGACTTTTACCACTCAACATCCTTATGGTTTGTTTTGTTTTGTTCTATTTTTATATTTTGGGTGCTTGTGTGTGTGTGTGTGTGTGTCTGTGTGAGGCTGGGGTTGTGGGTGGGGCTCACATAATAAAAAAAGGCACAGCTTGTACCTGTTGTCGTTTTAGAGTGTGGTGATGTCAAATTAGAGCAGTCTTACGGTTTCCTTTCCCAAAGCCATCTTTTCTTCCTCCCATGCTGCTGAACTTCACCGGGGTTAATAAAGCTATTCACATTACAGGTCTGATGAGGCAGCAAAATCATCAACAGAAAACTGTTAAAAGGATCAATCTGGCATTTTTTACAAACTTTTCATTAACAAGCAAAACCAACAATGTGTGTATACTATCATCTTCAGCAGGATCATTTTAAATCATCAAAAAAACATGTCATAGATATATCCTCATGTTTCTAAAAAAGTCAAAATAATAAACTAAAACAGCTAGCAACTGTGGCTTTTGTCACTCAACAAACAACAATATTGAGTGCTTTTATTACATTGTTATACATTTATTATATACATTGTTGGCATGTTATTTTAATAGGTTTTATTGAGAACAAGAACATTACAAAATATCGACAGACTTGTCCATGAAAGTTCAAATTCTTATTCAAATGCATAAGTAAACTCCAATGCCAGGATATTTTTGTTTTCAGGAAAATACATGCAATTACTCCACATCTAATACTGTTGATTAGGGATGCAGATGGCTTTGGGATCAGGCATTAGTGTGTCTTTTTGGTGGGGGCGGGGGGAGCAGGGGGGATACTGTGCATGTAAATAACCAGCCAATGATTGTTTTGTTGGTTCCAGTTAGAAAAAATGGGGGTAGGGGGTTGGGTCTGGCGGAGGGAAGAAAAGTACACATCAAAGTTTTTCTTCATACCTGTTTCTTTCATACCCTGTTTTTTATATCCCCTTGATGCCCTTTACCAACTCAATGCAGCTTATTCTCCCCACTCACCTGATCCAGGAGGGAGCAATGAGATGACCACAGAGGGAAAATACATGATGAACTCATGTGGTGATATGTTCCGAGTAGTTTCTGTGGATGTTATTGGAGACAGGGACAGGGCAGGAGGGAAACAGGTTTAAAGTGAGGACCTTAATAAGTGTAAGTTGAAGTTTGAAATAAAAAAAAATACACTTTCTAAATTAAAAATGACTTCTGTTGTTATGTGCAAACACACATTAGGTCGAACTGATCACGACTGAGGGTTCATTAAAATGAAAAAATACAATCAAAATGTTTCCTATTCAGGATATAAAAAACAATTGCAATTATGTGCAATAACAGAACAGACTGATTTTGGCTAGAGAAATTATATATGGTACTACGACTACATAGATTAATCCAGTATGACAAGTACGTTAAACAGCCACATCTTGAAAATGTCATTATGATCACCATAGATTTTTTTAAAGGGCTGCCATAATGTAGTTGCATTACGTCATGCACACAGAGGTTGGGAACAGTTTTCTGCCAGCTGCAGTCTTGGGGTCTCCATATAGACAGTAAATATTAAGGGTTTCCACGGGCACATTTCTACGAAGAAAAGGGAGTATTTTTGTCATGTTGTCCACACGCTCCCCTGTTCATACCGGAGGTGTAACGGAGCGATCAGCAGCCAAACACCCGCTGACCGTGTGGCGCAGCACGTTGCCATGGCTGCCAAGCACCCCGTTACCGAGGAGACCCCGGTACATTGTGTACAGTAACCCAAGACTTATAAACGTTATGTCCCCATATTATAGCAGATAACATCAGTATTTTATCATGTCAGCAGTAAAAAAAAAACAACAACAAATTAATGAATACAGACAAAATATTTGCCTGATATTGTGATATTGGTATTTACTATTTTTTTGATGTTTATTATAGTGAGGTAGGCTACTCGCGAACAGCCGTAATTTTTTTAGAGGCTATGTTTTTTTTTTAAAATTATTTTTATTTTAACCATTGATAAATAATGTGAATGAAGTCAAAATAAAACAACATGAATACACCCCTCAATACAAACAACCCAGAGACATAACAAAGAGACCCGTCCGCTACGACCCTCCCTCCCCTCCCGGTTGGCGCAATGAACCGCACGCTCTCTCTCATCCCTTCCCGTCATGCAGCGCTCTTGCCTGCTCCTCCGTCGAGCCGCCATGTTGTCGGAGTGAAAGCCTGGGGTGTCAGAGAGAAACTGGGGCCGAAATCCGCGACCATCCACCCTCTCCGCCGGTGAGTATGAACTCACACCCAATCGCGACACCCCGGGACATTGTTTATTCGTGCAACGGGGCAGGTATTGTCGCTATGGCGACTCTGAGGGGGGATACAGAGGTGTATTTCGTGAAGCTGTGACGGCTACCTCCCTTTCAGCTGCTTGACTCCTTCCTCTCGTTGTGTCGGTCTTCCGCTCCAGACAGCTCTCGGGCCTTTGTTAGCATCCGCGTCACGGGGACCTGTGGGGCTGCAAGGTCGGCAGACAGGTAGAGACCCCCCGGGTGTTTGTTAATTAGAAGAATATGGTGTCGGGGGCCACTGCGGCTGTTTAAAACATTGTGTGGAGCCCGTGTTTGGCCACCGGTTCTCCCGGGCTGAGCTTGTGTCGGGAGGCCGTGTTATTGTTGGTACATGGGCAGTGAACCTTCCATAACACATCCGAGACTGGTGTGAGTGAACACGGGTGCATGTACATGAACCCCCAGGTGATTACGAGGAGGTCTTTTCACGTATACATGTTACCTCTGGTTTTGATGTGTCATGTCTGCTCGGAGGGAGACATTTGGTCTGTGTTGAGACACCTAACGTTATCTCATGCTAGCTGCAGGTTGCTCGTATTGTCACACCCCTGTCTGTGCCCGGTATGCGGTGGATTGATCGCCGGTATTGAATAATGATTAACCCAGTTAGATTAGAGAACACAGTGCCCGTTTCCGTATGCTAAATTAAACTTGTAGCATAACATGTCGTGTGCAGTTTGCTTTGGGGATCCGCCACAGTGTTGTGGATTTCCGGGTGTTTCTCTCCCTGATTTAGAGCAGTAGCAAAGAAATAAGGAGCTAACATTTCCTCGTTGCATGAAGAGTGGAGCAGGGAAACAAATACATGAGTACATGTGCGAATGATCACTTGGCAGGCAATTTTTTTTATTTTTTATTTTTTAAATCTTCTGGGACTTTTCAGTCGGTCCGCTTTTCTGTCTGTGTGGAGGCGTGTGTTGCACAGTAGTTTTAGCAGACAGAAGAGAAAGCTGCATGCTTTTGATGATGTCGAACATGCAGACAGAAGCCGACAAAGTTAATTACTGTATGTATTGCTCAGGGTAAAAAAGAACTGCTTTTAATTTCCTTGCTGCCTGTAGGGACACTAATGTGAAACTGGCAATTTCAACAGAGATTAGAGCTTGTTGGATAAATAGAGGCTGTCAAATAGAAATGATATCCATCTGACTGCTGGAAACCACTGAGGGGGTTTTGTCCAACATTAACCACGACCAACTGGATCGGTCCACGCACATTCTACATGTTGTGTCTTTATTGGGCGAGATGACAATCTGCACACCACCCTTCAACCAGGATTAAATGACAGGGGCCCTCCAACCTTTTTAAATTACCATCCTCAATTTGTCTCCCATCTTTTGTTAAACAATATCAGTAACAATCCTTGTTAAACTTTCTAACATGGTCTGAATTGCTCATGTTTGTACAATTAACTTAGTTGCACGTTTATTAGTTACTCTTTTAGTTGTCAGAATCAGTTTTATAGGCTAGTATGTGTGCACAAACAAGGAAGTTGACTCTTGTTTCACATTGCTGTCAATGTACAGACAGTCATGAAAAAAATACAACATGCAGGGATATGGATACATAAATATTAAAATGTATAATATATTAAACACAATATCAACACTTGTATGACAGTAGAGAATGGTGTAATGTAGAGTCTAAATGTGCTGAGATACATTTTGTAATGGATCAGGTTGCTAAATGGTAGTTGTCTGTAGTGGATCTATGAGAGAAGTTTATTCATATTTGTTGTCATTTTGTAAATGAAGTTTGTGTTGATCTGCACACAATTATGTTAATTGGACTCTTAATCAGAAAAGGGACAGATCCAGGCTAATATTGGTACTGGATTCGATATTTGCGTGATTTATGTATTGTATATTAGACTGACAACGTTGATCCACGTCGCTGGTCAAGAAAGATCTTTTGGAACTTTAAACCATTTCAATTAGCAAAGTCTCGCTCTGAAGACATGCAGCCTGAACTGTAAGGAGTAGCCACAAAACATTTCCAGCTAGACGTTCAGGCAAAATGAAACAGCTCCTTCTATATGATAAAGTTTAAAATCTTTAATTTGAAAACCTATTAGTTGTTGCTGCTTTCTGTTTGTATGTGCAGCCAGCACAAAGTTCAAATACTTCTTTGGAATAGGTATAATTTTTTACACATTTGTATTTCTTTATTTATTTGCTCTTTCTATAAGAAATGCAAAGCTGGGTTTACTACAGCTTTATGTAACATTACACATAATACCACCACCACTGACAATAACACTATTAATTATGATTAAAAACAAAAACAATTCAAAGCCGACTCAAAATGTAGCATCCTAACGAAGCTCTCTAAGACAGTTTCAGTAAAACTGCGCACTATTATTTAATCAATGTCAGGATTTACTGCAGGACTTTCCTATGAGACTGCATTTGTTTTTTTTAGGTAAACTTAATATGCATGCAGCTTACTGAGTATGTAGTACAGTGGGGACATATCAGATGTAACATTGTGAACTTCTACTTAGACCACTAGCAGAGATGTGCAGCTGTGTCTTACCTTAAGCCAGGCTTGCTCAGGTTTTATTACAAAAAAATGTTTGACAGTGCACTGAGAACCAGAAAGGGGAACGGCATTGTGAGTAATGTGCAGATCAGTGTCTGAAAACAAACCGAGTTCATCCAGTGAGGGAAATTTGGATCTGTATGGCGTGTGTGTTACCTCACTTAAAACCACACACAGAAGTAAGGTAAATGTTTCCAGTATATCGTGCTGACTGCAGAAAGGTGAACAGTAAAATCACCTGTCCCCTTTGCTGGTTAGTTTCTCTAGTTTACATCGGAAACTGCTGATTCCACCTCTCCACATTCTGATTGTCAAATGAGTAGTTTTATAGGCAGGTTGTCATTTTGCTGGTTAACACAATACATGAGTCATATTCATGCTGTCCCTTATGTGGCTGTAACCTACAAACTTTGTAATGAACTTTGGGCTCTTTAGGAGGATTAAACTAATTAGGGTTTATACATTCAAAATAGGCCCAGACATTACATCAGTTAATTTCACTTAGTATAACCTTTTCTTTAAATTAACTTTTGGCTTACTAAACCAACATTTTTTCTTTCAGTGATACTATTACCTGAACTTGTCTATAATAGTTTCGAATAAAACTGGCTAAGATTTAACATAATTTTCTATTCAAAAGAAATCCTATCACTGCAAAAAATCCTACCTTCATAAATGTTTGAATGATAATGATAAGAAATTAGTCTTATATAGCGCTTTTCTAAATACTCAAAGACGCTCTAACAAGGAATAACAACAAAAATGACGAGAACAATACAACAAAGTAGTAATGTAAAGGAAGGAGGGTGAGAGTTAGTGGTTGTAGACAGTGTTGAAGAGGTGAGTTTTTAGGGATTTCTTGAAGGAAATGAGTGTGGGGGAGTCTCTAATGTGTTTTGGGAGTGAGTTCCAGAGGGTGGGAGCAGCAATGGAGAGGGCCCTGTCCCCCCAGGACCGATGGTTAGTCCTGCAGACCTGAGAGTGAGGGTGGTAGTGTGCTGGTGGAGGAGTTCAGACAGGTAGGGGGAGCCAGGTTATGTAGGGCTTTGTAGGTGATGATGAAGTGGATACTCTGGGGGATGGGGAGCCAGTGGAGGTTATGAAGGACTTGGGTGATGTGGACTCGGTTGCGGGAGTGTGTTTTATACTAAGATTTCATAGAAGCTGTTATATAGGGCTTCACACTTGCAGAAAAACTCCTGATATTTTCAGAAGCTGCTGTATTTGTGAGCACAAACAGCTAAATGTTTCACTCGGACTTTACCCAGAGTTTCTCCTGCCAGACCCCTAGTATTTATGTGAAAAAAGCTATAATATAGACATGCATATTTTAGAGAAAACATTAGTTTAATCAGAATACATCAAATGATCTGGTCTCTGGGTTGTAGTTTGTCATGAAAGCCAGTTCATGTTACAGTGTTTGTTGAGCTTTATTTTTTGCATATCTGGTTGGGCCTGAAGTTGTCAAATGTGGGCAGTCCATAGAGACGGCATGCATTGAAGCCCCGTCCGCACTAGAGGAAAAACTGTTTGTGGTTGTCCATTTATTTTCTGTCACTTGAAGGTGCCTCCTTGTCAGTTTTGACCAATACAAAGGTTGTTACAGACATGAGACATGTGGCATAAGCAGGCAAATGGAAAAACAACCTGCTGGATAGGAACTTAGTAATATAGTCAGAAAAATTAAGAGGTTGAAACTTGAAACTTGGTGAATCTTTAATTTGTTCCTCCAAAGTGGTTTAATCAAATAGTGGTTAACTTTCAAGAGTTCAACTTTGTGATGATTCAGAGGGAGCTTTCCCCATGAAAAGCAAAGAAGACAACGGGAAAGAACAGTGATAGAATGTATCAAGTTTGTCAATTCACCTCTTTGTTTGTAATAAAAAATCCTTACAAATGAATGAATTTGAATTTGATGTCACCAGAGTCTTCATTCATGTTAGACTGCAGAACATGAACCATAATAATGTAATTTAAATAGATGTAAATGTAGCTCGTACAGTGTAAGCAACATTGTCAGTGCATGTGATATTGCAGAACAAAGTGCACTATGAACACTCAGTTACCAGATTAGTAGGAGCACTTTAACTTATGCAAAACTCATGCAGTCACCTGCAGTCAAACAGCCCTGTTTCAAATCATATAAAGGTATCATGTCCCTGTCTAATTTAAACTATTATAGAATGTTTCATTTTGTGATTATTTTGTAGGCTGTATTTTGCGGTGCTGTTGAATTGTGCTTTATGCTCATAAGTGTCTTAAGTATTAGGGGGGTCTCCAGTAAATACATGCATGTGCCTTTTGTTTTACTACAACTCTTTAATTGGTAAAAAGGAATTATGTTTTTTTATGATTGTTAATTGTATTTGATTAGTATTAAACTGCATTCGTTTTAGAGAGTTTATCCATCACTTTGTTTTTCAATTGCTTTATATGTGACATTTGTGTGTTTTTTTTGTGTCTGGACAGGCTGTGGTGGAATGAGCAGTGTGTGTGTGTTGAAGAGGAAAGCAGTGCTCTGGCAGGATTCATTCAGCCCCCACCATAGAACTACATCTCCCAGCATGCCTGTGGTGCTGAGCAGCGGAGGACATGCCCCTCCAACTGGGCAAACCCCTCAGGCCACACCTCCCAGCCAGCAGGTAAAAACCCCATAACACTGTGATACACTTCTTTACTGAATGAAAAATCGCATTCAAATCTAACAAGCTGCAGTAAATCCACTGTCTGTGCATCTCCGGGACGCACCTCCTCTGTCCCATACAGAACAATACACTGAGCAAACGTGATGAAACAGAGTTTTTCCTGCTTATATAATTATGAGGTGGACGCCATCAGAACAGTTTTTTATATCCCCCAGCTCTTGTCAAATTCTTATGAAATGTGGTTTCCCAAAGACAGCACATGGTAAATTTGGCAATTACAGCATTCACTTGATGTAATGGCAGCTCTCTGTCATATTCGAAAGTTAAAGAAAACTGTGGACAGCAGCTTTATAAACTGATTTCCAGGACTGGGGGTGTTATTAAGAAAGTTATATGTCTATAGTGGATCAACTCACAAACAAAACTCATGTTTACAGTTGCATTAAAAGTATAATAAGTGAATCTTCCACTTAGTGGTGGGCGATGTGACCTCAAAATCATGTCACTATATTGTCTTTTGTCGCTTTTTGTGGTAACGGCGTTCTATCACAGTATTACCGTATTGAAAGGAATCTTGCAATTGAACACATATTAATGCACTACAAGCCCCCTTTCCCCCCCTTAAACAAGCCTGTGATGAAATACTCGTCTCATTTCTGTGCATGAGAGCAGAGAAATATGTTTCTGTGTTCACTTCTCAGTACGTTGTAGTTGAATCCGTGTGGTTTTAAGTTTGGCTTCTCATGCAGAGTTGTGTTAACTTGCTACATTTCACTGCACATCTGTATGAGCATGTGACAAATAAAAATCTTGAATCTTGGTGAAAACACCACACTTCCTAATATGGCTCTTTAACATTGGCAACATTAATACTGTACTAACAGACTTTAGTCAGCAGAGTTACAGTTAGTGGTGGAAGGAAGTACCGGAAATTTGTATTTAAATGAAATGCATTTTTATTAAAGCATTACAACATTTAAAATGTTCTGGGGAGGACCCTGGACCAATTTTTATTTTTTTTAAAATGTGCTTTTCACTGTTGAATAGAATCCATTAGCTTTAATGTTACTTAATGTTATTTTGACTATGGCACATTACAGGCCTAAATGTGAGAATAGTCCTCATCAATTGTAGAGCTGTTGAAATTAATAATTTAATCGATGAATCGTGATGCAGACTAGAAGATTAATGCATCGATGCAGGGACAGGACGTAATCGATGCTGACAAGGGTTAGAAAAAAGCATCTGCTAACCGTCAAATGCGGGTGTTTTGCGCAGCGTTGAGTGAGTTTGTTTTACCTAAGCACACACGGTGGTGTGTAATGAAAGTAACGTAGGCTAACAGAGGGATTTGTGACAGAAAACAATGTAAATTGAGTCCCGGTCCTCTGCTTGCTGACTTTATGAGCAGAGTTAGCTGGTCCTGCAGGCTCGGACCACAGTGCTCCGCTGCAGGCTGAAACAGCTTGACTCTGTGTCTCTTTAGCCGACAGGAGCACGGATTATCATTTTCACGCTGAAGCTGCGTTTGTTCGATGATAAACACATTTTATTTCCAACAAGTTCTTCACAATAAAAGTCCCCGGCCTATCTGTAGTTGAAGTGCTTTTATTGTGAAACATTCATATCAGGAAATGGGGTGGTTACAGCGGTAGCAACTTAACACAACTCGTCTGAAATATAAAGGACAGAAACAAAACTAACCTTGAACAAAGCTCACAGCTAAAGGCTACAACGTCCTGAGAAGAGAACACACAGTGACTTAAAAACATCTATGTCTCGCATGATAAACTAAACACACAAACACTTGTACTTATTACCTATACTGTAGGCTACCTCTATAATGTATTAAAAAAACTTTTTAAATTATACAAAAGGAGTTCATATTTATAACACTGTCTCTGTTTATGAAAAAGTAGCCATGTGCAGTAATATAGAAAATTGAGGATGAGTCGTGATGCATCATGATATCGAATCGTTGACTGGATAATCGAATCGTAAGACCAGTGAAGATGCACAGCTCTATTCAATTGTATGATTATTAAAAGTTAGTTTCAAAAAACTATTTTTAATTAATTAGGGACCCCTTCAGTTTCAGGGATAGCTACATTGATAACCTATCAACATTACTGTCCAAACACGTGTCATAAAGTAACATCTCACTGCCAGCATGTGGCCGTCAATCATGTGCTCCGGTCTTTGAGTGTAAAGCCATTTAAGGTCAATTTATAATGACTCTACTCTACTTCTCCTCCAACTACCCATAAACCTGATGTTCATTGTTGAACTACACTATAGATAGCTCTCAACATGCTTAAACTGAGCTCTGCATAATTTTTTCCTACAGCTTGCAGAAATTGACAACATTCTTTAAAGATAGTCAGTAGAATTTTTTTTATAGATTTTAGAATCATTCACAAAATGAATGCGGCTCAATCATCACTTATAGGGCTCCAAACATGTGTGGTGTCCTCTGACTGTATTCTGATGTTTCAGCTGACTTTAGAAGTTTTGGGCGGGGGGTGGATGTTTTTCCCAAGCCAATGACTGCGCACAGAGGGGACAACCTCCCCTTACTCTGTATTTGTTGCACATTTTTTTCAATAATCGTCTGATACATGTGCTGGCTCTCAAGATAAAGAGAGACAACGGATTGATTGATGCAACGTATCTTAGTCATTAAGTGAAGATGTTTACTGCTGATGTTATTCTGCACCCTCTTAGTTTAGCCACGTCATTTATAACAAGCCTATCTACCCAAGGTTCAAAATTCGGAATAACATAATCGTGAAAGAAACTTTTTGATAGGGGACTCGTGTTGTTTGGGCCGATATGTTAAACATACTGCTGATGAAGATTGTCAAACTAGCAGACACAGAAAGACCTGCGTTTTTGTCCTCCGTTAATCATCCCTAATCTAGGAGCACTGTAAGCCTTTCAAAGTTGATGCTATGTTGTCTGTTGTCTGCAGTTTCAACTGCAGTTGACAAAGTTTGTTGCAGTCTTAGGGCGCACTCACACTAGGCAATCCATTTCACCTCTTAAGTCCAGTTCTTTTCACTAAGAAAAGGGGCGGTACAGTATATTTGGTGAAAGCTGCACCTGCAAAAGTCTTTTTAAAAACCGGAGTACAACTGACTGTATTATGAAAAACTGCATCATCTCAATATCAGTATTTGTTACCAAACCAATAGGGAAGCCCATTAGAGGGCTACACATCTACTCATAGAACTGGAATTACATCCAGTAACCTAAGTTTGCAGCTACAGACCACAGTAGGCTGCTATGTTACTGACGGTAAATTTGTCATTTCTGTCATCCATTACCACCCGCTGTTAAGTGTATGACACAGACACTGTGAGATGAACAGCATCTGGAGCTGCTGTTGGATCTCTCATAGAGACGCAGGAGGATTTTGATCAGTTCGTTTTTTTCTACAATGCCAATTAAGGCGGAGAGTGCATGTTGTTGAGGTGCTGCTCTTAACTATAAAGTTCTGCGGGAAACACTGTAATTTTGTTTAAGCTTCCTTTGTCACTCCTGAAGCGTCTCCTTTATCAAGTATGTATTCGTCTGTTTTAATTGTTAATTAATGTATTTATATTCTTAAGTTTGTGAGTGTGTTTTTTAAATAGACGATTTAATATGAAAATACTTTTTTAAAACCTGTCTTTACCTCCACGTCTTGAGTAAATTCTCAGACAAACTCTTCTTGTAACTAGGTCCGTAATTTCCGGGTAATAATCATGTCTGTGTGTGTGTGTGTCACTCAGGGTGTGGCGGGTGCTGGACGTTCTCAGGACGATGCCATGGTCGACTATTTCTTCCAGCGGCAGCATGGAGAACAACCAGGCAAACACCGATGGCCCACTGGAGACAACATCCATGACAGCCAGGTGCGTGTGTGCGTTTGTTCACTATGTGTGCATATGTGTTGCACAAGAGACTGCATACCATTGCAGCACAGGTACTGTCATTGTATAATGTCACGCACTATTGTGTGCTTGTACAAAGTTCGCAGGAACATTTCAGCATAGAAAACGTTCTTGGAATTAATTCTTTTTTTTAATTTTTTTTTTAAGATTATCTTTTGGGCTTTTTGTGCCTTTAATTGAGAGACAGGATAGTGGATAGAGTTGGAAATCAGGAAGAGAGAGAGTGGGGAATGACATGCGGGAAAGGAGCCACAGGCTGGATTTGAACCCGGGCTGCCCGCTTGGAGCACTAAAGCCTCCACACATGGGGTGCGCGCACCAACCACCGCGCCACCAGCGCTCAGAAATTCTCAGAAATATGGATGAAAAATAGCAATCCACAAAAAATGCACAGATGTATATGGAAACAAACATCCTTCATAGTTTGAAAATAAAAGTATCAGTGGACTTTTGATGAGAAAGAACACAAAGTTACTCTTCAAAATCCTTATCTGTTGCTTACTGTTACATTTAAAGCAAAAGCATCTATGATGTCATTACTAATTAACAGAGGTAATTAGAGTTGAGTTTATCTTTTATACAGTATGTTGGTTAAACTGCATGAGAGATGTGATTTGTCATTGTTTAATGTCTGACTGCTCTCTCCCTCTGTGTCTGCAGGTGCGCTCCATGGACGAGCTGAACCATGACTTTCAGGCTCTGGCTCTGGAAGGACGCGCCATGGGAGAGGTGAGACACTGCCGCTGATGGTCAGGGTCACGTGTTGTCTGGGGAAAGTGGAGCTTAAATACCTCAGCTGATAAAAATAGCAATTGGCTTGTTGTTTTATTTTTAGGGGCCTTTTGCCTTTATTGCATAGGACAGATAAAGAGAGATAGGAAATGGTGCAAGCGACATAACCTCTAATCTATCGGTGCTCCGGCTTATTGTTTTTGATCATTTTGTTGATACTTAAACTGTATAATCTCTATGACCTCAACAGCTTAATCTATAGTTTATCTGCCACAATTAATGGCCGCCTTGTATGTTGTCTCAATGGCACTTGGTTGGAAAGATTCATGATGGATTGCTCATGAAGTCAAACTTGAATAACAGGAAATCCTGGAAAAAGAGATGGAGTAGTTGGTTATTGTAAGGCCTCTGTGCCCCTGAAGTATTTTGGACTTGAGTCGGCTTTGTTTTCTTGACTGAAATCTCTGAAAGATGAGTAGAGACTCAACAGAGAGGCTTTGGACTGACTGTTGGCATTTTTAAACACAGTCGAGTCATTTAGTTAATGTTGGAACTGTGACGAAAAATTAGTTTTAGTTCGTTGAACATAATACCACTCTTTGTCCTTTTACAACTCAAAAGGTTGAATATAATACAGTTGCTATTTACAATTATAAGTTATATAGATGTCTTTATTCTTTATTTTTATATAAAGATGGCTGATACGTTTAAACTGATTTCAAACAAGTAACCATGTAACTGATAGTTTTTTTTTTTTTATCCTGTGACCTTAAGATAAAGCTCACAGATACAGACACAAAAACAAGCTGATTTAAGTAGAGTACTAACATCAGAAAGTATCTCTATACAGGTCTTATTCTAAGATTGAGATTTGAACAGCATGCCACTATAAACAAAACATGTTACACCAGAAATCAGTTGATCTTTGCTGTTCTTAAGGCTATATAACACGTTGAGCCAGATTCTACATTGATTAATGATGGCTGCCAATATCAACAAATGTTTTACCAAAGCAAAGAAGAGCTGATTTAAATGTGTTTTTTTTCACCGGAAAATAGCAAACAGTGTGGTGCTAGCAGAAAATGTTAACGTGCGCAAGTAGGACAATCCCCATGAGATGTTGAACTAGTGTTCATGTGGAGGCAGTATAGAGGAAGTATTCTAGGCCTATAAAGGAAAAGTAAATGTATATTCTCTGTTGCACTGGAGTCATATTGATACTCTGTACCAGCTCATACACAAGTTGCAGTGCTTCTTATTTGGAATGGCCTTTTAAAATCCGAGAAAACACTGTGACATAAAAAGCTGCATTATTTCAACAGCAGTATTGACTCACACATTGGTATGTAACTCTCAGTGTGTTTTTTTTTACTTTCTTCAAATGCGTGATTATGACCTTGTCAGGGAGAAAAGATGTTTAAAAAATTAGCGCAGCAAGACTGGTCTGTGACCCAGCACAGGCTATTTCATGATAAAAAACAGTGTTGTTCCTCTTAAAGACTGGCTTTGATTGTGATGGTGTGATATTATATTTTTGAGCCACTCATTTAGTTCGAATGGCCTTAACTTGATAGTTCTGGTGCAGTCAGGGGTACTTCTACCTATTTGTGTGTGTTTGTGTTACTGGAAAGTGCAGCGCTGACAGCTTAGCAGTGAAAAAAAAAAGCCAAAATAAATTCTAAAGACATGCTGAAGGTTGTTGAGGATTTGAGGTCTGTTCTGCTGGAAGGTTATTCAGTTGAACATCCCAATAATCTAGGATATTTCCTTGTAGTTTTCCCTTGTTTTCATGTTTGTTATGCATGTTAACATTTCTCCTTTCTGTGCCTCAACAGCAGCTGCTAACTGGTAAGAAGTTCTGGGAGACAGATGACTCTGGGAAGGATGGACCAAAGGGGATCTTTCTGGACCAGTGGAGGGACAGCGCCTGGGGGGCCTCAGGTATTTACTAGTGTGGCTTATGTTTGTGACACGATGGCAGACTGGAGCCTGGCAGAAATACCAGTACAGATCAACAAACCAACAGATCAATTACTGTCTGGTGTTCAAAAAATAAATTTAGATTCCTGTCAAAATCCGAAGCTGATGTCTGAATGATATCACACTTCTGATGAGGAGAGTAAAATATCATATCAACACAGTGCAGCTATTTCTGTCACCATGATGCCAGAACAAGCTGCCTGTCCACTTTGGTATCAGTTTAAAGCTGTGGAGAAAGTTGTGCACAAGAGCTATTATATCGAGCAAAATATTTTGAAGTTTAAACATCACTTGTGCATTAGACGGATTAGAACTTGTATCCAGACAGTCATGTGTTTGTTAAACTGTTTGCATGTTATCTGCATTTGGCCACATATGTGATGATGTACAGCTCAACTTCACTCCCCTTTTTTATTACACACACAAGTTGTGGCATATGTTAGGTTTCTAAGCTGTTCATGGGTCCAAAAACACTCAGATGTAGCATTTCTATTATTATAACTATTTTATCAGAGCAAGGAAGGCAGATCTCTGATTGTTACATTGTAAATCTCTGCATTTGGAATAGCTACTTAATAAATCTTTGGTTTTATACTTCAAGCTTAAACTATAACTTTGTCCACACCAACTTTAAGATCTCAGGCTGCATATAGACCAGTAAAGGATTAATAAATTGGTGGAGGGCGTTGATAGCCTAGTGGTTAGTGCGCAACCCTTGTATTTGTCGTCCTTCATGCGTGTGACCCGGGTTCAAAGCCGACCTGTGGCTCCTTCCTGCATGTCATTCCCCACTCTCTCTCTCTGCCTGATTTCTGACTCTATCCACTGTCCTATCTCTAAATAAAGGCTTACAAACTTTAAAAACTGAAAATAAGTTGGTGATACAACTGATTGTGTTGTCAGTTCAGTGTTTTTGTTTTGGATGCTGTCACTTTTGCCTGAACAGTTTTTGTGGAACTTGACTCTTTACTCCTGTGCACAAATGTTATTTATCTGTCCCTGCTTCCCTCATGACAGATCACTCGGTGTCTCAGCCAATCATGGTGTCTCGTCGGCCCGGGCAGGGTTTCCACGGAGGGGGTGAAGTCGGGGTGGGCTCAGTTATGTCACCGCGCTCTGAGAGTGGAGGGTTGGGAGTGAGCATGGTGGAGTACGTCCTTTCCTCCTCGCCGGCTGACAAACTGGATTCCTGCCTCCGAAAAGGACCCTATGTGAGTCTGACCTCTCGTTCTGACCATCAGCGTTTGTCTCTTTACTAATAATTTACTTACTTTCGCATTTCCTTTGACCTTTTACTCCCTCATGCATCTTATTTTCTGTTTTTGTGTTGTCTTTTGTCACCCAGTGATTGACAAATGGTGATGAGGTTTTGACTTTAAACATGTCAGTTTGTGCCTGGCTCTTTCTTTTCCCCTTATTCGTGTCCGTCAAAGTCCGTATATCAGCATCTCTTCTGTTTGTTTGTTTTTCAGTCATTTATATTTCTTGTTCCCATCTCACAGGGGCAGAGGGATGGAGAGGTGGAAGAAGAAAAGAGAGAAAAGCCAAAGGCGACATTTGAGGGAGAGAAACTGAAAGAGACAGAAGGTGAAGCTGATGTCATCGGTGACGTCATCAACCCCAACGGGCTGCCGGTGCAGAATGGCCTCGATGTCGACGTCAAAGAGTTTGGGTAAGACTTAGTTTGAGACTCACAATTAAAAATTATCCACAAAAAACCTTTTAGATGTAAACTGAACTGTCTTCCCTGCAGTCGTCCTCCAGGCAACATGCCAGTGTCCGGACCCGAAAGTGACCTGCTTGGCGGTCCAGGTGGTGTTGGCGCTGAGGGCCTGACACCATTGGGAGGTGGTGGAGGCCCAAAACCTCCTGAGGACTTCTCTGGTGTAGATCAGGGCGGTGTCACCATGGACCACATGGAGTCAGTGATGGAGCCGCTTCAGTTTGACTACAACTCCCAGATGCAGATGGACTCTGCGCCCACTGTGGGTTTATTTGATTACACCAACCAGCAGCAGGTAAAAGCAGCAGACATTGTTGGAAAAAAAAAATCTTGTCATGAGCTCTCTAAAGGAGCTCAGGTGGTATTAGTGTTACTCACCTGTCACTGTGCTGTTTGCAGCTGTTTCAGAGAAACAACGCCCTCGCAGTGCAGCAGCTAACAGCAGCACAACAGCAGCAGTATGCCTTGGCAGCAGCACAGCAGTCTCACATTGGTAAGAAAGTGTGTTGACTGTGCATGTTTGGACATGTAAGCAGCTGCATGTCAACATGTCATGTTTACAAATAGAAGTGTGTTTCACTTCAAATAGAAGTGAAACACACTTCTATTTGACATGTTCTCTTCATTGACAAAAGTTTATTTTCTCTGAAAAATTTGGTATCATTACATTCATTAGCACAATTTTTCCCCCGCCTAGTTCAGTATAGACAGAATCACTGCAAAAAACTTTACAACAGAGTTAAAGTGCAACCACATGATTTTCTGCAGAACTCTGTAATCTAAACTCTTAATGTGAGAGAATAAAGGTTACTTCTTAAACATCAAAACCCACAGTAAGACCAAATCTCTCCCATAAGTCCCATAATAACATTGTATTTGCTGCACTTGTGACTCAGAGGCTATTGCAATTTCTACTGTTTGATTTCGGAGCTTAGCATCACAGAAGTTACTAAAGACTTCATTAAGGCAAGTAATGCGTAACGAGCCTAAATAGCCTTAAAAATGTTGTGGTCATGCACTAACCTCAAATACATTCTGGAGAGGATTTATTTATTAGTATGTGGACTCTTAATATTTTTATGTGATTATCATGTGTTGAAGTTTTATCATACGAGTTTTAAATCAGTTAATGTTACGTAATATGTGAAACCTTTTTTCCCTGAGGACTGTTTCACTATATTTTTCAGGTCTGGCCCCAGCATTTGTGCCCAATCCTTACATCATCAGTGCCGCTCCACCAGGGACAGACCCCTACGCAGCCGGCCTCGCAGCAGCAGCTACCCTCGGTGTGTAAAAGGACCCTGACATTTGTTTAAACAGTTGGAAGGATACAGAAACATCCACGATAATTATTGTTTCACAATGCGGAGAGATGGCTGTATTTAGTGTATTTCTTTGCGTCCAGGTCCGGCAGTGATGCCTCCCCAGTACTATGGTGTGACCCCCTGGGGGGTTTACCCTGCCAACCTTTTCCAGCAGCAGGCGGCTGCAGCCAACAACTCGGCCAATCAGCAGGCGGCAAACCAGGGCCAGCAGAACCAACAGCAGGTCAGTCAGCTGCTTGCCAAAGAGAAACTGGCATGCAGGCTGCCTCTGGCTCAAGATGTGTCTGTCTGAGCGCTTCTTATGTGCCAGTAGAAATGTGCATTTATTCTCACTGCTGCTCTGTTTAGATCCATAAGCAGAAAACTGCATAGCCTGAGGAAATCATGAGCCAGTCAGCAGGAAATGTTTCATACAAATGTTCTTTCTCTTATTTACTTTTGCTTTGCTCATAAATTTAAGTTAACATAAGGAATGCACTCTCATCCTGGCTCTTTATTACACACTGCCATTTGTCTCTCTGTTGGTCGCCACATTGTTTTAGACATTAGCTGTAGAGGAATTTAAACATGACAGAGCACAGTACACCGAAGGTTCATCGTCTGGTTCTAAAGATTTAACATGAGCACTGTATTTGTAATCATTTGCATATTTATAATAGCATCACCTCTAAAAATACCTCTTGTTTCCTTTTTTTGTGAAGGTAATGCGTGCTGGAGGCAACCAGCGACCCTTGACCCCAAGCCAAGGTCAACAAAATCAGCAGAATGACCAGCTGGTTGCAGCAGCAGCGGTCAACTCAGCCCTTGCTTTTGGGCAAGGGTTAGCAGCAGGAGTCCCTGGTCAGTATGAAAACTTGTTTTATTGCTTTGACAAAACTCTATTTAAAAAGATTATATATTAAGGATTGCAGCAAAATGTCCTGGTATCTCAAAAATATTTATGAATGTTCAAACACTGCTGCAAGATGTTATAGTACCACCCATAGATACATGACAGAAGACATGTTTGAGTCAAGTAAGGAAGACTCTTAATTCCTTTGTTGCTGTCCATTTTTCTCTCAGGCTACCCAGTGCTGGCCCCTGCAGCCTACTACGATCAGACAGGGGCCCTTGTGGTCAATACCGGAGGCCGGAGTGGCCCTGTCCGCCTCATGGCCCCTGCTTCAGTCATCATATCTCCTTCTGCAGCACAAGCAGGTTAGAAAGTTTTCCACGCACTCAAACTTTGTTCAAAGTTTGGTCTGTCCTTGTTGTTCACTGCAGCCAACAGCACAAAGGAGGATGTCATGCCTACATAACAACAGTCATCTCTAACAACAAGTTCTGAATGTGCCACTCATCCAAATCATGTAATTTAGAGATTATACTGTAGCCTGCACACATTTAAGTTCAACTTTCAAGGAGGTGCCCATGCGTTAGGGTTGTCAAGGTACATTTTAGCCTTAGTATTATTGGAGATAACGTAAAGCTTGGTTTGTCTAAGATTCTCCCCAGAAAGAAAATATCTCCTTAAGAATATATGTGGCACTTGATCATATGAAGTGAATCAGTGTGGCTGTTTTCATTCATGACAATTTGGATTAAAGACAATGTGAGAAATCTCTTCTACTGTTTTCCCTCCACAAGTTGCAGCAGCAGCAGCTTCAGCAGGTGGTGCCAACGGTGGTCTAGGTGGCGGAGCCAACGGTCCATTTCGTGCCATGACGTCCCAGCAGCCTCAGCAGCAGGGCGGCCCTGGCGGCGCTCTGGGAGGAAGCTCTTTCTACGGATCCTCCTCTCTCAGCTCCTCGTCCCAGAGCTCCTCTCTTTTCTCACAAGGCTCCGGTCAACCCGGACCCGGTTCAGCCTCCCTTGGCTTCAGCCAGCCTGCCTCCTCCTCCCTTGGGGCCTCACTGGGGGCCACGCTGGGTGGCTTTGGCACTGCAGGTAGTAACACACATGTCCCCCATATACTGATGTTAGAAACCCTTTCTAAATGATCTCCTTTTTTTTTTTTTGCATCAGGTTTTCCTTTTGCTTTGTCATAGTTTTAAAGTTTCTTACAGAGTGCAGCACATACCTCCAACAGGGAAAAGTAATTTTTTTCCCATATTTTGTTTGAAGTTGATCTCATTGAAACACCATTAAAAACTAGAGTATCACTTACAAATCTTACATTACCTTAAGCTTGTACAGATTTTAAGGATAGGAAAAATTTGGAAAGTGTATATATTACGATTCATTCATGATTCATTCATGATTGATTGAAAAGAAAACCATTACGGTACCTGCATTTCTAGACAGATGCCTAGACAGATTTGATATCATCAAATGAAGGCCTAAAATGTCTTTGTTTGAATATAAATATTGTAACACCACTAGCTGTTTATGTGCGCCATCATATTAAAGCTAATAAAGCTGTGTTATAATTTGGCTCATTATTTTGGACCAAGTCATACAACCAGTACTTTGAATACATTTTACTTAGATCTGTAACCTTATTTTTGTTTATTGAAAAAATAATTGAAACCAATACTTTTCATGGGTTTTAATTCCATAATCATTTTTCATCATATTCTTATATCTTATATTTCAACTTTTTAACTTAAATTGTACTGAGTCTAGGGATGTAAAGCATTTACCGGTTCTGAAAGATATCACATGACATTAAGTGAAAAAAATATTGCAGCTAAGGGTGGATGCTTTCATTGTGCTGAGTTGAAACCACGGTTAAACAAACAAAAGATCTGTTAAAAATACATCAGTGTTCCTCTGAATGCCATGGTCTCATGTACAGTTTTGTCTCCCTCTAGTGGCCAACTCGAGCGGTGGCAGCGGGTCCAGACGGGACTCCCTGACAGGCAACAATGAGCTGTACAAACGCACGCCCTCCAGTCTGACCCATGGAGGTTTTTATAACGGCACCCTGGGCTTCAGTCCCTCCCCCGGCCCAGTTGGCATGCCCCTGCCAAACCAAGGCCCCTCTCACTCCCTAACACCCCCGCCCTCCCTGTCCAATCACAGCTCCTCATCCAACCTCAATCTTGGTGAGTCTCTCTGAGGACATCTATGTCATAGATTGTTTTATCTATTTTGATCACAGTAATGCCACACATTTAAACACATATTGGTTTCTTTTTAAATGTGAATTTAAATATGTGAATATAAGCTATGGATTAATGACCAATAGGCATAACTAAATGTACATGAATAGCAGCTTTTTAGAACTACGTTGCAGACAAACATTTACTAGAGCTTTATCAAGTTATTCAAAAAATGGTTCAGGACTAGAACACTGAGTTTACTTTAACTTGGGTTTCTTTCAAAAAAGAGCCTGTACCACTTCAGGCAGCTACTGTAGTTCAAAAGTAACGCAGAGTTCTCACCAGACAAGGCTTTAATGTCAACATGGAGGCATAGGCTAGTGCAAATAAAGTTGTAAGTCCATTGCCCAAAAGGGTCCTGATTTCTATCTGAAGTGTTTCACTGTGGCGCTCCAGCAAATCTTTTCACCATAAAGTTAATCTAATGTTTGTGTCAAAGTTAATACAGCAGTGGAATACAATTAATAAAGCATCTCAAACAGAGACTTAATAGAGTGAGAGAAGCGTGACAGTGCTACTTTGCAGAAGACAGATTCAGCTTGAAAACACATTAAAGGAGCCATCATTAGTGCAATTATTTCCCTATATGATCCTGTGAAAAGGAATGTACACCAATGAAAAGATGTTACAGATGCTGTCATTTTAAACGACATGGTGCCAGTAAAGATTCTCCCCAGCCAGATTTAATTTCATAGCTTCGTGGTATTTAGGCATCTGTGTTTTCCCAGGCAGAGGGCCAGATCCATGGGTTTGATTTTGCACTGCATTCTCAATACAATCCCACCATACACTCTGATGAACCTACAACATCTTAAAATAACCCTGATACCCTCCTTTTGACTTGTTTATTTTAAAAATCATTAGCTGTGTGTGTTGTGAGACATTAGAAATTGTAAATGCAGGCAAATTAAGGCTCATTTCCTTATAGCCCAGCCCTGATGCTTATTAAATGTTATTGTGTTTTGGAAGATTTAAAATGATTCTCTTACGGGGCATGGTTTGAGCGCACCCCATGCACAGTGGCTGTAGTCCTCCTCATACATTCAAACAGTTTTATTATCACTTGAAAGGCATTTTTTAAAAATAGTTTCTTTCTTTGTTTCTAGTCTGGACCAGCTTAATATTTTAGATAGTGCTGCCATCCAGTGCTGTTTTTGTGTGCTGCATTTCTATGAGGGGATATTCAT
The DNA here is from genome assembly GCF_963584025.1 of Labrus mixtus. Lineage (NCBI taxonomy): Eukaryota > Metazoa > Chordata > Actinopteri > Labriformes > Labridae > Labrus > Labrus mixtus. The sequence goes on from NC_083627.1 coordinate 25,819,775, forward strand.
GATGCTGTATATTAATACTGCAGTGTCATCAATTAAAGAATGAATCCATGTTAACTCATGCAAGTAATCACTGCAGCAGTATTTTACATTCCGTGGATTATGAAAGAGAACTTATTTACATTTCCTGAGCTTTAAATCTGAATTTTTAGATTAAAGTTTTTGAACAGTGTCAGTACTTACAATCGCCTCACTTTTCTCTCTGTCCCCTCAGGAGGACTGACCAATGGCAGTGGGCGCTTCATCTCTGCAGCTCCAGGAGCAGAGGCCAAGTACCGCAGCGCCGCCAGCTCAGGCTCCTCCCTCTTTTCACCCAGCAGCCAGCTGTTCCCATCCTCACGGCTACGCTACGGCATGTCAGATGTCATGCCGTCAGGCCGGAGCCGCTTGCTGGAGGATTTCAGGAACAACCGTTACCCCAACCTGCAGCTCAGAGACATCGCCGGCCACATCATGGAGTTCAGCCAGGACCAGCACGGCAGCAGGTACACACAACCAAGTCACAACCTTAAAAAGTCTGGGTCAGAAATATAGTCAGGGGTGTTGTGCATGTGTAAAAGCACCAAGGGATGCATCTGAGAAGCTCAGTGAGTGGGAGAACAAAGGCCAAGAAGTAATCTGATAAATTTCCTCTGTATTAAGTAAATGAAGTAGAAGTCCTATGATGTAAGTTGAAAACAAAAAGCAAGTGAGACCTGTCTAGAAATGATAATATCCATCCCTACACTCATGTTTTGAGTGTGAAGCAGAAAGAGAAACACCTTTGGCCATGGCTGAGGATTTTACAAGATTTGTTTGAGTAAATTATTGGCAGCAGCACTGGCACTGTTAAATAAATAAGATTGCTTGGACAAAACATCAGCCAATGTGTTACACAACATTTTTGTTGTGTTTTGAAACATTTCTCAATGTGGATCATAGCAGCATAGGATAGTGTTTTAGAGGTGTACTCAGGAGGATTTGCAAGGCAGAAATCATAAACACATTTTGATGTTGATGCAGCAGAAGTCGAGATTTTGTGACTTTAAGTCCCGAGGTCTCAAATCCGAACTGTGGCTCCTTTCTTGCATGTCTTCTCTCTCCCTATTTCTGACTCTATCCACTTTCCTGTCTCTAAAATAAAGGCATACAAAGCCTTTATACCTGTTAGATCACCTGTGTGAAGAGTATGACCTTAAAACCAGACATCCCATGTTTTCAATACACAGATTGTGTTAAAATGTCTTCCATCCAAGCTCTAGAACCAAAGTTATCTATGATCATCTTCACTTCTGGACTTGAGAATGAAGTGTCTAAATGTTCAACTTTGGATTGGGACTGCTGTATACAGATTCAATGCTGGAAGTCAACCAAAATATGTTTCATCTTTCATGTTCCTCATAGACCATGAACAGGCTTCAAAGTTCGAGCCCTGAGGATGTTCCTGTAGTTTCATGCTCAGTGTATCCTCCTATAGACTCCTCTGACGTGCTGCTTCTCAATATAAGCTGTAAACGTGATAGGAATGTAATGTTGAATCTTTAGTCTGAATGTTCTCAAGCACTGAGTGTAGTAGTAGGTTATTGATATAATACATATAATCCAGAGACATTCTCTGGGGTCATGATTTCTGGGTCTGTCTGTGTTGAACCAGCCCTGCCTCATATGCAGACTTTCCCACTCAAATAATCTATAAATACACTGTGACGTCCAGTCTGCACATTCTCTTCAACATCCCTCTGTTTTTTTTTATCCCTGCTTCTTTTGCCTGACATCCATCACTTCACCTCACAGGCTGCTCCTTCTCCTCTTTTCTCCTCTCTGAGCTCCGTCTCCTTTTGTCTGGCTGTTCCCTCAGGTTAAAGATATAGGAGCAGCCCCCTCTTTCTGTCTAAGCACATCTGTTTCACTTCATTGCTCTGTCACCGTCTGAAGTGTTTCTCTTCATCCTCAAGTTTATCCAATATTTGTAAATACCCTTTATATTCTTGTCAGGGTCCAGGGGACCTCATTTATCAACAGTGCGTAGAAAGTGTTCTAAATTCTGTCTTACTAATTAAATTTGGAATGTTTCTAAGTACAAAAAAATCTGTATTTATCAAACATGCGGACGGCGATGGTACGCACATCGGTAGGTAATCAGTGTTGATAAATCCCACATGTTCTTAACCAGCAGGCTCGTGCATGTTCCGGGACATTTGCATTCAGAAACGCCTCCACTAAACCATTTATGGTAACAACACACCTCCTTTAAAAACAACTTGAACATATTTACCTCGGCGGAATAATACGCAAAGAAAAGAAGCTTTAGAACAGAAATGGAAGTGGATGAGGTTGAATAAAAAAATGGATAAATAGATAAATAAATAAAATAAGGTTAGTAACTCTCGCGCTGTGATCCAATTCAATTATTAGTATTTTCACTTAGTCTAAGTTACTAACAAAAGAACGAATGCTGCATGAGAGAAGGTGACGGGTCAGAGGAGAAAAGACCAAGATGAAGTTTGAGATTAGGCTCAGTGCAAAAAATAAAACGCATCGCTGCATAAAAGCGAGAAGTGCAGCTGAAGGATAAAAGAATAATCCACAATTTCACCCAAGAACGGTGCGTTTACAGCGTCATCGGGGGCACAGCTCTCTCTGGGGAAAAAATCAAACAGTGACGCACAAGAGGACAGGCTGGACCAAACGGATCAGTGCGCTCTTCTGAAAAGCCCTTACTGCGGAGCGCACGATTCGCCAAACAAATTAAGGCAACACATCTGTTTCAAACTAGACAAAATCACTAATTTGGGGTTTTTAACTAAAGAAAACTCGGAACATGCATCTACGTTGAGATTGATTCTGGCGTGCTGTGACACTCGTAGTTCTTTCAATGTTCTGCCGCTAGATTCTGTGCGTAAGCATGCTCAGAGCTGTGCTTATATTTACACACATTTCTAAGTAAAAGTACAAATTGATAAATCCCACTGTTTGCGTGGGAATGTTCTTACGCACACATTACACACAGAACCGTGCTTAAATGAGCCCCCAGGAGAGCAGACTGTATTCCTCCCCCTTTATGAGTTTATTAAGATAACCAATTCAGGAGAGTAACATGTTAGGTTAATATATTTTGTATTATCTCTGTCCAAAAGGTTTATTCAGTTGAAATTAGAACGAGCCAGTTCAGCCGAGCGCCAGCTTGTCTTCAGTGAGATACTGCAGGCGGCCTACCAGCTCATGGTGGATGTCTTTGGTAATTACGTCATCCAGAAGTTCTTTGAGGTGTGTATGAAAAGCTGGTCATCATTTTTAAAGAATTGAGTCAACAAGATTAAATTCCACAGAAATCATAGTCCATTATTCTCCAGTGACTTCTGTACTCTTATGTTCTTTGTGGCCTGAATAGATGTTTGCTCTAGGTGATGTTGTCTTGGATTAACAAATGGATTAGAGGATTAAATGGCTTATTTTTGTTATTTGTGGGTTTCAGTTTGGCAGCCTGGACCAGAAGCTGGCTCTGGCGGAGAGGATCCGGGGTCATGTGCTCTCTCTGGCCCTGCAAATGTACGGCTGCAGGGTCATTCAGAAAGCTCTGGAGTTCATCCCCTCTGATCAGCAGGTCATTGTAAGTGCGGCCATTCTCACCGCCCTGTCTGCATGTACAAACAATGGAAACAGACTGTACCTTTGCACCATAATGACCCTGATTAGACTTCCTCTGCAATAGGTCTGCTGTGAGTTTAAAAAAAAACAGGTCCTTCAAAGTGCACTCATTTAAATGTAAAAGCATTTTCTCCATGTGCTCATAATTCAACTGTGAACGAGGCTGCTTTGCTCCTGGATCACTAATTTCTGTTTATATAACTCAACGCTACATCGATAAAGACGCGTGCTCCTCAAGCTGAAACGGCATTTTTTTCCCTACATTATAGGTTTTTTATGATAGAGCTGCCTCTTGAAGCAGCAGGTTCCTCGCGGGCTCTCTATCATCAACGATGAATGAGGCTAATAATCCCACTGTTTATATGCAAATGTTGAACTGCAGGTGTGAGGATAAATCGAGCTGAATATCAACAGTAAAATTTTCTCCTTAAATTCAGGGGTTTTGGGAAACGTAAGAGTGTGTGGGACAGAGTGAGGAAAGAGATCCATCTCTCCTTAATGGACCTCAATAGATTTCTCCAGGGCGGCTGTTCAAAGCCCGGTGTTATTTGTTGGCCTGTGAGCCATCATGAAAAATGAAGGAGCAGCTGGGAAATGCTTTGGAGCAACATTTGACTTTGACTGACTCACAAACAATTACATGTCCCCTTCCGTTTGTTCTTCTCCATCTACTTTCACCTCTTCTTCATCTTCATCGTCTTTGTCTTTCTCCTCCTCGTCCCTGCAGAGTGAGATGGTGCGGGAGCTGGACGGCCATGTGTTGAAGTGTGTGAAGGACCAGAACGGTAACCACGTGGTGCAGAAGTGTATCGAGTGTGTCCAGCCTCATGCATTGCACTTCATCATAGACGCCTTCAAGGGACAGGTGGGCCCCCCCCCCCTCTGTGGACACACACACACTCTCATACACACACTTAAAATGTTTCCACTTTCAATCATTGAAGCCTGCCAGTGCTTTGCTGACATCCACACGCATACATTTTAGTTAAGCGCACACACACACACCGTTGCTTCCTTGAGGCAACAAGCATATTGTCACTGCCAAAGTGCATAGACACACAAGTACTGAGTCCTTCCCAGGGACAGCATATGTTGCCATGGCAACAGAAACCTCAGCCCAGTGGAAAACAGCCATCTTCTATCCAGCAGCTAAATGTTACATTAGCATAAAGTGTTAAAAGAGATTTAGGGTGTCTGTGCATGCACTTTTTTTTTTATTTTTTTTTTTTATACAAATAAAAGGTTTCGGATTTAAGGAGTCTGTCAGGATTTTCTGACTGTATATCTCACTGATGTGTGTGCGCGTTCTGCCTGTCACACATTTGCATATTGAGTAGCTGTATGTTTTCTATCTCACGGCTCAGGTTTGTTTGTGTGGGTGAAAGCACGTCAGGAATGGGCTCTCACCTTCCCTGCAGGGTTGGGCTGGGTTTACGAGAATATGATTATTTGCTACTGTAATCCATGCAACGCTCTGCCCCTTTTCAGTGTTTGAACAGAGATAAACTGGTGTTCAACTCTCTGAGCTCCAGGACCACTCGGTGTGCATGTTGAATAAGTAAAGATGTGTAATTATGTGCGTCTCTCAGGTCTTTGCCCTCTCCACTCACCCTTACGGCTGCCGAGTCATCCAGCGCATTCTCGAACACTGCCTTCCTGAACAGACGCTGCCTATACTGGAAGAGCTCCATCAACACACAGAGCAGCTAGTGCAGGTAACACACACGACACACACACACAGAAAGTCGAGCGATCACTGCTGTCTTCCTTCTACCATCGTTACAGACATCATGTTGGCTTAAATAAAGCTTCTCTCAGTCCAGATTTTTGATCGTGTGTGTGTTTGATGTGACCGTCGGAGGCACCAGCTGCTCCCTCACGTTTTTAGTTAATGTGTCGTTGGTTTGTTTTATTTAGGACCAGTATGGCAATTATGTCATCCAGCACGTTTTGGAGCACGGCCGGGCAGAGGATAAGAGCAAGATTGTGGCTGAGATCAGAGGCAACGTTCTGGGACTCAGCCAGCACAAGTTTGCAAGGTAAATTCCAGGACAAACTCTCAAACACAAGGCTGCGATCTTATCTACTGTCCTCAGAACAGATTTTTCTTTCGTTTCTCCACAGTTGCAGCCCTTGTGTTTTTATTCCTAATCCGTACAGTACCTGCGTTTGAACTCACCCCCTCCCTTCCTTTTCCAGTAACGTGGTGGAGAAGTGTGTGACCCACGCGTCTCGAGCAGAGCGGGCCGTGCTGATAGATGAGGTGTGCAGCCTGACTGAGGGCCCCCACAGTGCCTTATACACCATGATGAAGGACCAGTACGCTAACTACGTGGTGCAGAAGATGATCGACGTGGCTGAGCCCACCCAGCGCAAGATCGTAATGCACAAGGTGAGTGGACACGAGAGGGTCTTCAGACATGTTGCATCAAATAACGAAAATGGGTTTCTGTTTAAAACACTTGGTTCCAAAATCTCCCTTTACAGATGTCATATCAATACCGTAAAATCTGGAATATAAGTCGCACCGGTGTATAAGACTGTTTTGAAGGTCTCTTAGAGAAAAAAAGTTTAAACTGTTTTCCTGCGTGACGATTTATATTGTGTTCAGTGATGTCTACAACGTGCAGTTTCTGTACAGCTGTGTCGCTCTTGTAGTTCCGTCTGTTTTCACTTTTGGGAGATTGCACTCCTACTAGCTACAGTACGGTAGTTGAGCTCTCGCCTACAGTGAAAGTTGTGGAGCACAGACTCCTAGCTTGCGAGTCGCGCTGCCCGACTCCGCTGGTCACTCTTTAACTTTAATATAGGACTCTTTCAATCAAAAGAACACTTCACAAGGTTTATTTACGGAACAATATACCACTGTTTTCTGTAAATGCATGATTATGACCTCGTGAGGGAGAAAAGATGTGAAAAAAGTCACGCAGCCAGCCTGGTCTGTGTCGCCGTCTTTCCCAGCACAGCGTGCACTCAGCTTTCAATACACAATGAATGGGGATGGGTTTTTAACCACGTCAGGTGGCAGTGATAGGGGCTGCTGCACCCGGTTTCAGTATTTTATACTGGTATATTCAGTGTTTCCCCTATCATTATATTGCGGCCTGGCCTGACTTGCATTCTTGTATAACATTTATAGCTTGAGTTATTCCCGATTAATTACGTTTTTTATCCTTCGCCCAGCAAATGTCCATAGACCATTTGTGCGTGTTCTCCTTGTACGAAATGAAACTGCTTCATTATGTTTTCTGTTCCCCAAAATGTTGTTCTGTACTCATTTGTTAGTTTTGCAAGTATGTCTACCTTCACGTTGCATTGATATAAAGCCAAAAATGTTCCTCATAGTGTTGGAATCTGTTTTGCGTCATGTGTTGCCTCCTGAACTATCTTTGGTTAATTACCTTTTTATTGACCAATAAGCACTACATTTCAACATGTGTTGAAAGATCCTTAAAAGGAAGATGAAACATTGACCCATCATCTAACCTTTTATATACCTGCAAATCAATATATGTCAATTATATAATGTCAGTGGTTTCCTAGGCAACAGCACAGAGGCTGACAAAGTGACAAGTTATAATTGATTTTCAATAAAACTGGCAGTTTGTTGCTCACTGAAAAATACTTTTTTTGTGGTGGTAGTGAAGGGCTAAATCCTAAGTGGCTGTGTTATAAGTGTCTTCTTCCCGTAATCTCTTTTTTAAGTGTCCATAATTTTTTTTTGTGCAGATCCGGCCTCACATTTCCACCTTGAGAAAATACACGTATGGCAAACACATCCTGGCCAAGCTGGAAAAGTACTACATGAAGAATGGCGTTGACCTGGGTCCTCTCTGCGGTCCTCCTAATGGCATCATGTAAACCCCTTTCTCCAGCCCCTCCGACCTGAAATCACCTGATCTACTCTACCCTCACCCTCTTCACCTTTCACCCCCCGCCCCTGTCTGACCCTTACAAAAGTCATTGTGCCCAACTCCCCCACCCCCTCCAATTCCTGCTCACTGAGGACTTTGAGTACCCGTCTTACCCCTGTTTCCACGGCAACCCTTCGGGAGGAGTCTGTTGCTACAGGCAGCCTTAGTTTTTTTTTGTCTGATTTTGTTGCCCCTCCCCCACCTGAGCCCCAGCCCTCTGAGCTTGGGAAGGGAAGGATGGCAAGGAGTGGATAGAGGTGAGACCTGCTCCACTCCCTCTTTTTCTGTTTGTCTTCTTTTTTCTTTCATTTCCTCTTTTCTGATAAACTCACAAAAATCATTTCACCTTTTTGCTACTGCTGCACACACAATCCTGCTGTCCCCACCTCCTCCTCCTCTCATCTTAGCTATTTACCACTATGAGATGGAACGAGTATTTAATTTGTCTGACTTCACAGAATCATAGATGAATACACACGCACATGCGCCATCAGCTAACCAGCAGACAGATCATTTAGCATGGGAGATTCGTTTTCCGGTCTTGCTTCTATAAATATAACGTGTATACTTGGTGTAGACCTTTGCATATATATATAAATATATATATAAAACTTTGTAGTTTTTCTGGTTTTTGATGTTGAATCTGTATCTATAATGTATCCTAGTAGTGACCACATACTTCTGACTGTATAATTGTACATTTGTAAACCCTTGTAATGTAAAAGTGCTTTACCACCCTTTTTGGTATGAGAAGAAAAAAGAAAAAAGCTCACTCTGGAAAAAAAATCGTAGAAAAAAACCCTGTGCATTTCAGTGTATATTCTCACCTCCTTGGTTGTGACATATGAGTTGTTGTATATTGTAAATTGTAATATCAAATTTTTGTTTGAAAAGCCCTTTCTATACAGCGTAGTACTTGTACAAAGATTCGCCACGCTTGGTTTTATCTTTATCTTGTCACTGCTTAACTTAAGACGTCGATCTCCCACTGACTCCCAATTGGACACGTTCTGTTAGACTTAGTGGTGTCTTCTGGTTTATGTTGAAGGTTCTTTCTTTTTTTTGACCTTTTTTTAAGATCTTTTTATAGGAATGCTTTACCCCATGAAATGTGTCATGTTTATGGGTATGCTGGCTGGGTGGGAGAAATAACTTTTACTCATTTAAACCCTTCAATTACCAATGACTGTTTTCAGAGGGGTAAACCCACAGATTGTACAGAGGAGATTTTTGTGTTTTTTGGCATTTCTCTAGTGCTGTAAGTGCTGTATCATACTGTCTATGTCCTTTTGGGTGAGAGAGGCAGCCTGCCACAGCGCAGGGTGTACATTTGGAGCAGCCTTGTGTATATTTACTACGAGCACACCTGTAACCATATGTGTATAGTTAACAGAACCTGTGTATGCTTATTGCCTGGGCAACTATTTTTTGTAACTCCTGTTGTAGATTGTCTCTAAACAATTGTGTGATCTTTATTTTGAAAACCAAACTGAACAAAAAAACTTTGAAAATTTAACGGTCTCAAGTGTGCTTCATTGTATGCTGAATGTAAACGCTCAGAATTTATTGCAAAGAAAAACACTTGTAAGGTAGAAAAAATAAGTAGATAATCATGGTCTGAATTTAAGTTTTTAATTGATAAGACTGCAACTACACACAGCATAAGTCAAGGAGAAGACAACTGATTGTTCTCACTCTGGTCTCTTCAAAAAGGTTGCTGAATAATAGAGTAGCATTTAGGCATGGCATTAAACTGACAAACGACAAGCAGCCATGTTGATCAGTTACGATAATGACTGCTCTCAGTGAGGAACAACTTAAGTTTCAGTAATGAGTACAGATAACAGCAGCTATTACTTTGATTCAAAGACCATTCCTGGATTTATTACCCAGAGCAGTATTCACATCTCGATGAACAATAGTGAAAGCCTTCGTATCATAAATCCCGGCAGAAGTGAAAGGCTACTGCTGTTTGAAGAGAGAACAAAGGGAAAGTAAACCCACGCATAACCCGATACTCATAATTATAATACACAAGTAATGGCTGAGGTTTACAACGTGATTTTCAGACTACGCTGCAGTGTTGAGCAGAAGTCTTATTAAAACAAAACATCCTGCTCTCCGTCTTCCTTTCATACCTTCTGTTGAAACACGAGTGCAAAATAAATCTGCTTTTACCTGCCCACCTTTTGTCTCTGTGAAGTGGGCCAATGTGTTAACAGCAAAGATGTTGCTTCAAGAAAATTAGTCTTGCAGGGCTTAGAGGCAATTATCCTATGGCATTGTAGATTTCTTATATTTGAAAAATCAAGAAATAAGGTTTTACCTGCAGGGATGTTACAACACCTTTAACTTCAGGCTGAAGTAGTCCATTATACATTACCAACAGGACAAATTGCGCACTTAGATTAACACTTGGCCCTGTTTGTGTTGCTTAATTTGAGTCTTTACATTTATTTGAATTTGCTTGCTCAAGGCAGATCCTACATGGTCTGTTTTTACACTTGTAAGGGCCTTGTGTCAAAATACACCACAATGAAGAGTTCTGTTGAAGTCACATTCAATTTTGATGAAAAATTGGAGATGAAAAAAGGCAGTGGTCAGTGTTTAACCTATTTACATCTACGTAAACTTTATCATCTTAAATGTTTAAAATGCAACAAAAAAAATCAAGTTCCAATATTTGCTTAATTTCCACTGGCCCGAAAGAGCATTTCAAGTTCTAGACTACAAGAGCTCCTTAAATATGGTTAATAAAAACACAAGCTCAATTGAATAAGCAGTGACAGAATAAGTGTTTTCAAATTATTTTACAGACTAACAACTTACGGTGTAAATTTAATATCAGAATGTGCCTTTAATAATCAGAAACATTAGCTTCACTGCGCGGTTGCTAGGCGACAAAAGAAGGTTCTTCGATTTGCCCGCGCATTGAGGTTAACTGTTGCTATTGTAGGGCACAGGTGTGATCATGGGGTGTTTTTTTTTTTCAAAGGGCTTAAACATGACTCAGCCAATCGCAGCAGAGGACTGGAGGTGACCTGCACAGGTGAGTAATAATGGCATGAAGCCAACCGGAACCAACTGAGCGCGAAACAAAAGGCGCAAACCTGGAGCAGCCATGTCTGCCCCGCGGCGCGCGGTGTGCCCTGCTTCCTGCATGTGTGTTCAGTGTGTGTGTGTGTGTGTGTGTGTGTGTGTGTGTGTGTGTGTGTATGTGTGTGTGTGTGTGTGTGTGTGTGTGTGTGTGTGTGTGTGTGTGTGTGTGTGTGTGTGTGTGTGTGTGTGTGTGTGTGTGTGTGTGTGTGTGTGTGTGTGTGTGTGTGTGTGTGTGTATTTAAAGGGCTGCGGGTGCCTAAACGATCTGCAGGGGGCATACTCGCCCTTGCTCGTGGAGATCCCCCCCTTTCTCTTAAAAAACACACACACACACACACACACACACACACACAGTCTGTATCACACACACCACTCCTCCTGCCAGACTCCCAGGCCAAGCAGCGTCGCCATACGGAACATCCTGCCCTCAGCGGAGAGGGGGAGGAGAGAGAGAGCCCGAGTGTGTGTACAGAGCGAGGGGGGATAAAGCGAGGTTGTCTGTTTTGAGAGAGAGGGACGAGGTCTGGCGTTTCCCAGTAGTAAATCTATAATAAAAAAAACCTCCCAGATACGGACAGAGAAGAAGAAGAGGCCTAGTTAATCTAATTGTTCTAACTGGTGACCTGGACCAGCAGCGCATCAAGCCTTGGATTAAAAAGCCCGACTAGACCGGATGGTAGCGCGGTCGGGCGGCGCGCTGTGAAGTTGGACAGACTACCGAGACACCGATAGCAAGCGGCAGCAGCAGATTCTGTCCCCACCCCGAACCCCCGTGAAGGCAGCGGCGGCACCGGGAGGCTGCTCACGCGCACCCCGACCATGAAGCTGCCCTGGCTCCTCGCGCTTACGGCGCTGCTTGCTCGCGCCGCCACGGTAAGCACGAGCATCAAATCCTTTGTTAACCGGGGAGCTTTTTGTGCACACGGAAGCGGAGGCATTTTTTTTGTGCATGCTTGAATGTGCTTTAGTCTCTGTGTGTATCATTAATAAGTCAGTGATATCGGTGATCGGTAGGAAATCCTGCACTCGACCTACTTATCAGCCCTTATTGGCCGGCCGTGACTCCCGCGAGGGGGGCTGGCGACTCCCGTGCACCCCCACCCCCTGTTTTACGCACACACACACACACACACACACACACACACACACACACACACACACACACACACACACACACACACACACACACACACACACACACACACACACACACACACACACACACACACACACACGCCTTTGTGTCTCGCTGTCGGGTTTATTGTGGCCTCTCGAGTCAGTAGGTGTGTGAGTGTGCATGTAGCCCATGTGTGTCGGTAATTAGCGGGTACTCTCTAATTGAGCTTGATTACGGGTCTTTGTGCCGGGCCTCTGTTTGTGGTGTCTGTGTCACCGGCTCACATCCTGCCGGTAATTTGAGGGGCTCCAGTCATACTGCGGCTTGAACGACTTTATTATACTTGGGTAGTCTCGCTGCAGGATTGTGTGTGTTTTTGCGTTTATTAGTGGGGGGTTGGATGCCCGATAGGCAACCCGACCTGCGAGTCGCACGTGAATTTCCTGAAAACGGCGGCCTCATACGGTTACAAGAATCCAACTTCGGGCATCCTCCCGTTATAGCCGGAGGTGTGTGTGTGTGTGTGTGTGTGTGTGTGTGTGTGTGTGTGTGTGTGTGTGTGTGTGTGTGTGTGTGTGTGTGTGTGTGTGTGTGTTGAAAAGTGGGTGGGGTAACGGGGAAGTTAACGGCGATGCGGTGCGCGAACGAAGGCAGGGATGGAATGATGTCATCGGGAATCGCGAGGGGGGAGCTGATTAGGAATGCGTGAGCCCCCCCCCTCCCACACACACACACACACACACACACACACACCTTCTCTCCGGAACCATCCACGCCGGGATTCACGCGCCCCTCATAGCACGCCCACACCTTCCGTTACCGATGAATCCAGATTTATCCTATGAGGAGGAGGAGGTGGAGGAAGAGGAGTGTGGACGCTCATTGAATCATTCACTGAGAAAAAATAGGATGCAAGCACCAAAAATAGTCAAAATGCAGGGCTACTTTCAAATGTGTAAGATAATAAGATGCAGCATTCTTCGTAAAACTACTATATTACCCGTGTCTGTGTTATTGATGCTTATAGTGACTTCATAGTAACATAATACAATAAATATATTACCTTCATTCATAACACACTTAAGCTGCTGGGGATTTTACTAGGACAAAATGTGCTGCACTTTGTTACATGAGTTAAATGTTACTCTGCAGTGTGTTACCCATCACCTCAAAGTTCTCTTAAAGTCCAGTGCAACCAGTACCTCTTGGAATACAGATCCCCTCCTGACACGTTTTTTGAGATGTCTCCTACTACTACCTACAAAAAATCCATTCTGTGTGTTTCATTTTCCCTGTCACATCTGTGTTAATTGTAGATTTTATTGCATTATTACGACTGGCTTCCATGTGATTTTTTTGATATTCTTTATTAATCCCTGAAATTCACTGGTATGTCAGTATGCACAGTTTTAGGTGCAGAGAAATTTGCAAAACCTCTGCACAAAGATCAACAGAGAAGCTATAAACACCTGAGTAAAATAATTGAAATAAATGTTTTTCCTAAGAGACGTGGGGGGTTTTGTGGTAATATTATTGTAACATAACTTAATTTAAAGTTTGCACGCAAGCACAACACACACAACTTAAGAGATTTATAAAGGAAACAGCCACAAAATTCCTTTAAAACTCAGAATCCACCTAGTTAAAATCATAAACCAATGAGTAATATAACTACAGACAAAGTTTTTTGTTCAGGTAATTTCCTTTATTTCTACATTTTGACTCAGTGTTTGTATTGTCAACATCTCAACACCTTGGATTGTCACTGTGCTGCTCCTCCTGTAATGCTTTACTGCTCTTGACAGAGATTTTCAACCCTACTACACACACACACATTACATAGACACACACTGATGATTACTGGGTCAGACGGTTGCAATCTTTGCCAAAGATCCTTGGCCCTCCCGCTGACCTAATCTGTCTTGAAGTGTACAGATGGAGACAGGTGCGACACATATACACACACACACTAAAATATACCCCCATGTTAGCTGTGCACAGATGGATGGTGTTGCTCAAATAGGTTCTCAGACACAAGCATTCATGCACATCAACAGTCTAATAATTGCAAGACTTACCTCATGCAACCTAGGCCTTGAACACACACAAAGGCACACATACATAACCCACAGTCAAGCGCATTTGCTGACAAGATCTTTCTTTAGACGCCCCTTGGCTTGGTATCAGCTGATCCTGTGTGTGTGTTCTTCTCATGCGTGATCCCTGGTGTCTTGTCTCTGTGGGTATTTCCTGTTATCAGACCTGTGACATCATATCCGGGTGCCTATACTTAACATCCGAGACCAGTTTTTCCCACAGGCATCTGTTGTGTCCCACATTAGTTGGAGTGTGTGTGTGTGTGTTTCTGTACGTGTGTGTGTCTTCATGAGAGCGCTTAATGTCCATCTGTCTGTGTGTGTGGGCTCAAAAATAGTGAATCTCCACTGCCAAAAACTTGTTCTCGCCAGCCCTTGCTCCTTGAAAAGTGTGCGTGTGACAGTGTGTGTGTTTGTGGCGGAAAAAGTGTTGTGTTCTCGAGGATCATGTTTAATGGGGATGAATCAGTGTTTTGTGCGTCTGATAGCTGACAAAGCCCCCCATAGAGAGACGAAGAAAGAGAGAAGGAGCAAGAAAGAGGAGAAAATAGCCTGAGCGAGGCGGATTGAGGGAGAGTGTGGAATGTGAGAGGCAATTTGACACAGGAAGTCTCTCCTTCTCGCTCTCCTGGAGGACAAAGTCCCCTCACACACATGCTGGTAGAAAACACTCCAGGTGAGGAGCGGGGAGGTATTTCAGGTGTGTGTGTGAAAGGATGAGTGAGGGTGTGGGGTTCATATTCAAGTGGAGAGAGGAAATGAAAAGGATCATGGTTCATATCCGGATGTCCCGACGTCTGGAAGTGAGAGAGAGAATAATGATGCCTTCAGTTAGAAAACAACTCCCCATCTGAGTCTCCTCCTTTTCCTCACCCAATTTCCCTCTTTGCCTATCTATGTGTGTGTGTGTTGGATGGGCACACACTCATATCTGAAAGCATTTTCTTATCACATTCGAAGGATGTGGCTCAGCAGATGTGGCACATTTTACTGAAATTAGTTTTTCTTCCTGGTGGAGAAAGTTTGTTCAGTTGAACAAGTTTTCCATTTACTATTAAACTGATAACAGCATGTGGGGATGGAGAAACCTGCCTCAACAATACCTGTTATTTCCACACTTGCTGCTGAAAGAACAATGGGTGCTCTGAATTTGCAGCAAAATTGGAGTTTCATTTATTTAGGTCACCAAAAGTTCAGCACTACATAGATATTAATAAATTTGTTGTCAGACTGAATCTTATCCAGATTTTTCTTTAATATTCATGTTTTAAAACATGAATATTTACATTGTTGTAACGACTATTCTTCCTGGGGTCAATACAAAAAAACCAAGATAAAACATTCAAGTTCAATGAAATACACAACATTAAGAAAAAAAGAAAAATACAATCACAGACAAACCAAGGACGAATGCAATTCATAGTGTCATGAGCACATAGATGGTTAAAACAGTAGTTTACTGAATGAGTAACTTGACTTTTTCGCCATTAGTCACTCAAATGTCACGCACGTACCAAATGTCACATGTAGGCCAAGCCGATTTCTTTTTTAATAATTGCATTGCTTCATTCCTTTTTAAAAATCAGCTTATAACAGATCTGGATCAAATTTAGTGGCAGTAAACGTATTTTCTAATCCAACCACTGGCAAAAGCTTCTTCACTTGCATTTTTTATTTTTAAAAGTAATCAAATGCACATGTCTTACACATATATCATGATGAAATTATTAGTTTTAGTTAGTGATAGTGTCTGAGAAATCTCAGCCAATCAGTGGGTAACTGGGTATGGCAGCCTGTAGGTAGCCTGAAAGGCAAACCTGAGGGGAAAAACCCGTAATCACTCCATGCTGCTCATTAATTACTGAGCTCTTCATCCCCTGTGGATATTACACCCTTGTTTCCAATCAAGATATATTTCTCATCTAAGGACTAAAACCACGCTTTTACAGACTAATATTGTAATAAATTCTGTTTTAGTTCATAATTTTCCTGGAATATCATGAACCAGAGTTGGAGCTGATTACTCCAGTGTTGGACCCTCTTCAAGGCTAATGGAGGAGTTTACAACTCAATGTGATATTTAAGTTGTTAGGTTCAGAAAATACATTCTAGTTAAGCACCCTGAATACTTACAGTAAAGCCTTTTGGGTTGACTCACCATTTTCCACTCTCCGCTGTAAAGTTTGGAAAACTTAACTACAACGATAGTTCATAAAAGACAAACATGAGATAGCCTTTACCAAACGAACTTCAAATAGGAGTATCAGAACTGGGCCATTTTTCCACTTTCCTCTCGTATTAATTATCTTGTGACCTTTCATCAAATACAAAAAGCTGATTTTTTTGCACTACCAACTTTGGCACCAATTAATAAAAGTGTAGCTGATTGCTGGCTTGAGCTTCATCTGACGGCATCGAAATGGTGTGAGAGCATGGGCATTAATTATACTTAGGCCTCCATACAATATTTGAAATGTGCTTATGCTGAGTGAGAAAGCAGTACTTGCGTGGAATAGTTGTTCTTATTAATTGCAATAGATTCTGAGTTTTACAATGTGTTTATTGCCATTACTTATTGCAGTGACGCTGAAATGTTGATTAGTGCAGCTTGGTAATGTTTGACTCTAAAAGGCCAGAACGAGTACCAACTTTTGTTACTTCTTTATACCTTGAATACTTTTACTTGCCAACTTCCAAAGCAAGTGTCTTACTTGTAAAAGCAGTACTTTCATACCAGTGCATTTGTACTTCCCCTTAAATAAATATTCTGACTGCATCCAAGCTCAATCCTTTCCTACAGATACCCAGACTGAGGTGCCACCTCAGTGGAATCTCTTGTGTTAACAGACACAGTTACAGTTTAAAGAGGTTACCTGTTTTCTTCAATCACTCTGTTACAACACATTGTGCATCTCTAAACTTTCCCTGAGGAATGTGTTCAAGTCATCCCACGAATAAGAAAGAATGCAGCCTGAGCCCGAATCCACCCGGCTGGAAACTCCTCTCATCACGACCAGTTACACACACACACACAAGTGCAGACATGCTTTTCTCACATATATGCGTCGATGCACATTAAAGTCCTGATTATACACACAAAGACACAAACACACACAGTCACCGTGGTTGTGAATTACAGTGGTGTGCAGCAGTTTTGTTGATTCAGTGAGTCAGAGGGAGACGGAGAATGCTGGAGGTGTTTTAGGTAGGTCAAAACAGGCTCGAAACACCGCTCATGTAGCTACTAAACACCCGCACAACACACACACACACACACACATGCACACACAGTCTCCCTTGCAGTAATTGGCCAGTGCTGTGTAGACATACATACACATTCTCAGGAGAGGGGGGGTTAGATGAATAGAGAGAGAGGAGGAGGGAGAGGAATGGGATGGAAAAAAGGGAGGTGTATAGACCACAGGATGACGATAAAGAGGGGTAGAAGGGAGGAAATAAAATAGAGAGTTAAGGATGGAAAAAGAGTTACGGTAATGGGGAGATGCTCGATAGCAGGGGAAAGACGATAGGTGAGTGTGTACGAAAAAATGGGAGACAGCTCGAGCACAAGAGGAAAATGAGGCACTGAAATGGAGGGAAGGAAGACCAGGAGAGGGAAGACAGAGCGGGAGGTAACAGGAAGAGAAGATTTGGAATATTCAGGGAGGAGAGCGAGAGAGAAAAGGAGGGTGGCTGCAGGATGATGGGGAGGACAGTGAAGGGCCAGAAGGACGGAGGTTGAGATGGAGGGATGTCAAAAGAGAGAGGGGATAAAAAGAGTGAGGATGGGGGAGGGAGGCGTGTGCTCCGCTCATTCCCAGGAGACCGTGCTCTACCTGCTCTCTCTCTGCGGCCGTCGCCATGACAACCAGCATTGCTGCCACTGTCACAGCTTTATCGCCCCCTTCACTCTTTCTTCTCCCCCCCTTTTTTTTTTTACTAATTTTCATTTCGTTTCATCTCATCATTTTTTCTTGTCTCGTCTGTTTCGTGTTTAATTCTTTATTTTCAGAATTCGCTATTTTCTTTATTTTATTCTCCGTCTTTGTATCTTCTTTCTTTCCTCTATTCCCTTCCCCTCCTTCTCTCTTGTCTGTATTTTCCACTACAATAAAATGAACAATTGAGGAGAGCAGCAGTTGTGTTTCATCGATACCGTAGTGTGTGTTGGAAAATGCGTGTGTGTCCTTCTGTGAGTTTGTGCTATAACCGGATTCTAAATTAGAGAGCATAAACGCAGAGCTGTGTCCCATAACCACAAAGCATTCTGGGATTGCTGTGTGTCAGAGCGACCGCTATAATTTAAAACCCCAAAACAGGGAGCCTCCTTCCCACTTACAAACTTTATATTTGTGTGTGTATGTGTGTGTGTTTTCAAATCACAGATGCACTCCACCAGAATATCATTTTTCACTCATATCGGTTATGTGTGTATCAGTATCCCTTTAGTGCTATTCTCTATCCTCACGTTTCTGTAATGACGGGTTAATTAGGTTAATGAGGGGCCGAATGGGTGGGGTCATGAACAGATGAAACCTGACAGGGTCCAATGGGAATGCTGGAATGTGACCTTCCTTGCAGACGGCTGATAAGAGTGGGTTGAGGAAGTGATAAGATCTTCACACACTCAACCAGAACATGGCCTCCATCTGATTTCAAACACTCATCACCCTCCATCTCTTGCTCCGTCTGTTAGTTTTTTTGAATTTTCATATTACCAACAACTTTACTTTTTACATTTTTTAAATCATGTTTTGGTGCACATTATTTCATTAGTATTTCAATAGAGTACTTAGTAGTAAAGTAAGTTATTTAACTTGAAAATAATAGTTTGTCCTTCTTATTAGCCTTTGCTCCAGCTTTCAATTCTGTTAAATGACCTTCATTTAAAAAAGTGTTTTCTCACTTTCTTTATACAGGATTGTAGAGGGACTCCCATTATTTTTGAAGGAAAATTTAAACTTGTTTTTGAGGTTTACCAAAGTTAATTTTGAAACATAAAGGGATAAACTTGCCAACGTAAAAATGTGACTTGTGTCTTGTTTTCATACAATGATACAATACAATTTTCTACAACGATAAACTGAATATCTTAAAGTCCTATACTGTTTGTCCATCATTCAATCATTTGAAAACTGAAACTGCACTTTTATAGATTTATATAACACCTTTCTATCATTTTATGAAAATAAAAGAATAATCAAAGACATTCATCAGATTGTCATCTGAAAGATGAATTACAATAGTTGTCCCTGGTTAAATTCTGGTAATCATCTTTGTTCTGTCATTCACCATGTCTATCCTCTAATATACTGTAATCACTCTACTGGTGATCGCTTCTAAAAAGAAAATGTTTCTGACAAAAATTATTTTAAAAAGAGCCAAACTTTCTCAGCTTCCAGCCTTGTAGTTCGTATTTTGTATTCTGATTTTGTATTTTTGTACATCTGCTTTTGGCTCTGGTAACCTTGACAGGTTCGATTTGACAATAATATAATCAAAGTTAAAGTCTTCTGTGTCTCTGTGATAAACTTTTAGTAAGTTACTAAATCTCATCTGCCTTTAACTCTTATATGCGAAGGACTCTTTTCTGGTCAGCATGTTTTAGGTTGAGACTTTACGGACTAACTGTGTCTGGGAATGCTATCACTACTCCCCTTGGAGCCAATCTTTAAAAAAAAAATTGCCACTATCGCCACTAAGTAAGAACGTTTTTCGCAGAGATCTTGTAAGTGAAGGCACAGTAGCGAAAAGGGACAGTGTAATCCCTGGGGACTGTCTTAAAGGCTTTCTAGAAAGACAAACAATAAAATAAAATAGGAACCTGTACGAGCCACATGTAATCGTTGGAGATTTTCTATGCGTGAAATGGTAATGGCTTGTTGTTCGGTTGTATAGTAATTTGTGAAAGTAATGTCCTTCATGTCTAAAGGGATCCTGGTTGCAGTTAAAGAGTCCCAGGTCCGTTTTTGAAGGAGAATGAGTCATAGTGAGAATTTCCCAGATATGTGCATGTAAATGATTGGATATATGTTTTATCACCCTATTTGTCACCACTTCATCTTTGCTCGTCTTTGATCTGTCAACTTCAGGGTTTCTAGTTTCAAACGACCTCACTGTCATACTTTCCCCGAAAACAAAGAGATTTTGTCAGAGTTGATTTACAGATATGCAGTTAGTGACGCATGGTTTTCATCAAGGCAATAAAGACTTTTTCACTTTAATTTTTAATAGATTTTTGTCTTATCTGTGTTGTCGTCCTCTTTCAAAATGGTGGAACATTTCGTCATTTTTTCATCAACATTCACACTGTGACAGAGATCTTCTTGTTTGAATACTGATGTGTGGATGTCCTGTGTGTGTGTGTGTGTGTGTGTGTGTGTGTGTGTGTGTGTGTGTGTGTGTGTGTGTGTGTGTGTGTGTGTGTGTGTGTGTGTGTGTGTGTGTGTGTGTGTGTGTGTGTGTGTGTGTGTGTGTGTGTGTGTGTTTGTGTGTGTGTGTGTGTTTCTGTACGTGTGCGGGTGTTGTCCCCACAAATGATGATCTAAAACTTGGTCCCCATCCTAAATGAAAACCAGTGAGAGTTTGTGTGTGTGTGTGTTATTTCTCATATAGAAGGGATACAGGAAGAGAGTATTTTTAGATTTGGTCTTCAAGCTGTACCAGGAGGGAGCTTCCTGACTGCTTTATGTAGGTGTGTGTTTTAAGTGTGTGTGTTTACATGTGAAACAGAGACAGAGGAGGCAGTGAGGGAGCACAGGGAGGCCGCTTGTGCGAAATGAGAACGAGAAAGAACCGTGTGCGAGAGGCATGTGACTGTGTGTGTGTGCATTTGAATTATTTAGCCCAACGTCCCGACAGAGGAGTGAAGGAGGTCAGGAGCTCATTGCTGCAACATTTTTCCTCCATCCATCCATTGCTACACCCACCAGTCTTCTTCCTTCCGTCCTCCTCCTCCTCCTCCTGCCGAGCTCCCCATTTACTCGGGCTGTCTCGATAAACAGGAACTTATTAACAAAAGGCTTCCCACATGTTACTCATGTCCCCTCAATTATTGGCGAGCCATGAGGGAAAAACATCGATCCAATTAAATACGGACATTGAAACGTGCTGTGTGTGTGTGTGTGTGTGTGTGTGTGTGTGTGTGTGTGTGTTTCTGTGTGGACTCTCTGAAGTAAACCTTTCAACCCTGGTGCTTTAAAAGGCTCTTTCAAAGGCGTTTGCAGTTTGAACAAGCCACTGAAACTAATGAGCTGTGTGTGTGTGTGTGTGTGTGTGTGTGTGTGAGAGAGAGCGAGAGAGAGAGTATATTTGTGTGGTGAGTGTGAGTGTGTGTGTGTGTACATTTGGGATTCTGTAATATTGCTTGGTGGTTTCAGCAGGTTCTCTTTCCCATAAGGCATTTCTATGAACGCCTCCCCTCACACGCACACACATACATACATACAAACACACTCTCACAAACACAACTATGCACACCTTTGCAGCAGCAGGTGATTCATTCTTAATCTTTCATTCCAACAGTTGAGGATTAGCCTTAATCTTAGCCCACAGAGACCTAGGTCTGAAAGGCTGACTGACACTGAGAGTGTTTGTGTGTGTCTTTATGAGTGTGTGTGTGTGTGTGTGTGTGTGTGTCTTGTTTCTCTGTGTCTTGGTGTATTGTATATTTAGCTGTGTGTGTGACCTTATAATTGTTTTCCCTAATGAATTGATTGTTGTTGATCTGAAAGGACATGATGTGACTGAGCAGATACACATGACAGATTGACAGGTCGTAACAGTGCAACGCTAGAACCAGCAGGACCAGCAGGAGGGGTGGGGGTGGGGTGTGGGAAACTGATACATGAGAGTCATGACCTGTTTGACTTTAATTCTTTGTTTTGACATTATAAATTGAGTTCAGTCACATCCAATGAAAGTTACAGCTGTGTTCTGTAGTTGGTTTCAAGTTTGATATAAGGTCAGTAAGTCAACATATGTTTCTCAGGTAATTCATCAGCTATGTTTTTGTAAGTAAAAGTTTTGTAAGTCATGAACACACACATAGGCTGAAGTATATACACACATGCAGAGATCCTATGGACATGCACTAATGGAGAGATGTCAGAGTGACGGAGCTGCCCACAGCGGGCGCTCCTGAGCTGGTGGTGGGGAGGGGGTTTTGGTGCCTTGCCCAACTTCCATATTTGGTCTGCACCGGGACTTGAACCGGTGACCCTCTGGTTCCCAACCCAAGTCCCTACAGACTGAGCTACTGCGGCCCAAAAGATGCTCAAAAGACAAATCAGCCAAGCCCCCATATTTTAAAAGCTTGATATATGTACAGTGTATATATATATATATATACACAGTAAGTTGGTGATATGGATTATATTTTGATAAGAACTTTTAAAACTCTAATAAACTTTACTGAGGTTCAATAACCAGGTTTAATTTCAAGCTGACTAACAAGATTGATGAAAAATCTTACACAATCTTCTCAATACTTTTATTGCCTTTTCATTCCCAGTTTAGACTCACTGCTGCAGGTAAACTACTATCAGTACCAAACTATTGTTGTTTTTGTTTTTATCCTCCTGTATTCTGTAACACTAAACAAGTATAAAAGTTACATACGCAACCCTTATTGTGGCAAGAATATTAAACTTAGTAATGCTCTTTGAACATTGATTGTTTACTCTTAACAACTCTAAAGAAAAGTCTTCCCCCCCAACAAAAAATTGCCCAAAGCAGAAAGGTGTGGAGACAGATTTGAAGATGATTAGATATTGTGTGGAGGAGATTTGAAGGGAATGAAAAGGGGGAATAAGGTCAAATGCAATCACAGATTGCATTGATATTAAAGGGGGGCTGTGGACTAAAGTGCAGCAGAGTTTCAAAAAAAAAAAAGGAAAGGAA